>NC_141160.1:92983348-93283348 GCF_053477565.2 Lygodium microphyllum
CTTTTCTCTCTTGTCGAACATTATTTTAAAACTTCCATCTCCTCTTCTCTCTCATCAAAAAATTTTGTGTGTGTGTGAGTGAGTGTGTGTGTTATCTCTTTATCTATCAACTCTATCGAGTCCTAATGAGAGAGAGAGAGAGAGAGAGAGAGAGAGAGAGAGAGAGAGAGAGAGAGAGAGAGAGAGAGAGAGAGAGTTGCCAAAGAGATACATATAATGAGAAATGAAGATAAGGGCTATGCATAAACACACTTATACACATACATATGCATAAAGAGAGGTGCATACACACATGCACTACTTAATTTATTGCTTAATTAATAATTTAATTATTAATTATTTTGTAATTAATTATTAAATAAAAATATAAAGAGAGAGGAGAGAGAGAGACAGAGACGAATGAGAGGAGAAAGCAAGACCAGAGAGAGAGAGAGAGAGAGAGAGAGAGAGATTATGTAACTTGCCTTGAATTTTTGTGGTCGAGAAGGGGGTTGCTAGCAACTCGTTAAGAATAGGGTCGCCATCAATCCCTTCATGAGATAAATTTATTTTTACAAGTCTCCTTCATTATTTATTTGAGGGGACTTGCGAAAAAAATTTACGGCGAATAGAGGGTTGCTAGCAATCCCTTCTTGGCGATTTTTTTTTTCACAAGTCCTCTCTAGTATTTTTTTTCACTGAATATGGGGCTATCAGCAACCCCTTCCTAGCTGAAAAAAAATTCATAAGCCCCCTTAGAGAGATGAAGGATGAGGCAATTTATGAAATTTTTTCATCAAGAAAGGGTTTCTGGCAACCCCTGTATGGTGACAAAAAAATTCACGTCCCCTTAGAGAGATGATGGAGGGCAATTGTGATTCAAAACTGTGTGTGTGTGTGTGTGTGTGTTTTTTTTTGTCGAGAAGGGCTTGTCGACAACCCCTGTCTAGCAAAAAGAAAGTTCACTCCTCCTTAGATGATGACAAAGCTACATAATCTCTCTCTCTCTCTCTCTCTCTCTCTCTCTCTCTCTCTCTCTCTCTCTCTCTCTCTCTCTCTCTCTCTCTCTCTCTCTCTCTCTCTCTCTCTCTCGTTTTTAATGAGGAAGCTACTACAACATTCAAATGGACAAATATTTTTTCTTCTAGTTCACATAGGAGATAAAGAGAATTTCAAAATAAATGATGATATTGCGTCTTAGAAGTCATGCAAGCTAGCAACATGAAGACTTCTCTACAAGCATAACTTGGTGTCCTTTTGTAGAAGTATATTTGTAATGGTATCTTGTCAATGTGTTCTCTATATGTAATAGAACTATGAATAGAAGGTTCATGTATGTGCAATTAGAGAAGGGGGTGTTGTAAACTTTGCCAAGGAAATGCAAGGATTAAGTACACTTGAAGGAGGAGTAGCTCTTATATAAGGATCACCAAATTAAGCAACAGTGGAATGAGGAGGTGTACCGGAGATGTCCTATCTTCCTCGACTACCTAGAGGTAAATTCCCGTTTAATCAGAAGGCATTATACCAAAAATACTCGAAGAAAAAGAGGTATAAGAGACATAAGAATCCAGACTCCTAGCAAGTAATTCCATATATATTCTTTAGAATATGTCGCACTTTTATGTCTTCTTCTAAAGAGATTATAGCTGATCGTGAAAAGTGATATCTCCGATGCATTTGTTATTGTAACTCATTATTTGGGAAGGATTCAGAGTGCAGCCATAATTTCTAAAATATTTTGATGATATTGATTGGCTACACTTTAGCCCTACAATGATAATATTTGTGGATGATAGCATAAAGAAGATGCAATGTAACCCATCTAACTCCTTTGTATGTCCATCTACTTTTCAAGAAAATCCCATGGATACCATCTTCTCCAAACATACGCTTGCCTATTTGATTGAGGAAAATCCCATGAATACCATCCTCTTGAAATACATGCTTCCATGTTCAATTGAGCCATGGGGGAGTAGGAGTTTGTTAGAGAACACCCATCTCACCCTCTAGCAATGGAGCTGGATTGATATTTAATGTTTTCAATAAATATGTTCTTTTGCTTTGTGGATAGTAGTTCACTAACTTGTAAATATGTTTGTGGATTAGTATTTTTTAAAATAGTTTTTGTGGAAGTTTATGCAGTACAATGTGAAATATATCACTACATTAAAATATTTGGTTGTTGAAGTTTGGAGTTTAAAATGAAAAATTTTTAGAAGGAATAATAGCTACATGAAATGAAGCAATATGGAGCTATATTTTATGGAGATTGTAAAGTAATTGCTTGCAAGGGTCTATTGTAAACAAATGCATAACAATCCATGTGTAAGCCTAATGAAATGAGGAAGTGAGAGAGCGAGAGAAAGAGAGAGAGGAATGTACAAGTATAAGTGGATGTGTTTGTGGTTTGCTTGTGTGAATGTGTAAGTGTAAGTGTAACTGATGTTGCTCATGTGTACACAATTGAAGTGCTAATATATCATGATGTAATCATAACATTCATGCAAATAATTGAGAGAGGGGAGTGTAAATGTTTACATGTGTGATATTACTTGTGTATGTGTAATTCAACTATTAACATTGTGATAATATCATAAAAATTAATCACATAAGCTTAATGTAGTGATGTAAAGTAGTTAAGGAGAGAGTACTACTAATGTGTTGTTAGAGAGAGAGAGAGAGAGAGAGAGAGAGAGAGAGAGAGAGAGAGAGAGAGAGAGATGAGGGAGTTAGGGGTAAAAAAAAGAAAGAGAGAGAGAGAGAGGGTGTTATTGAGGGGGAGGAGGAGAGGGAGATGCATGTTGTGGGTCTCCCAGAGAGAGAGAGGGGGGGGGGGGGGGGGGGGTAAACGTTGCCCATGCATTGAGGTTTATCAATAGATGAATCCTTAATCTTAATCTTGTCATCCAAATAGAGAAGCCTATGGTGCCAACTCAGATCCTACCCAATTTTTGTTTTTTATTAGGTGCTTTAGCTATCCAACTCTAAAGTAGAATAGCCCACGGTTGAGGTGAGGCAAGGAGCTTCTATAGCCATCTAAAGTTCAACTTAATTGCCCTCTCATGAAGTGAAGGAATACCAAAGCCACTCGTCACTTTCTTTGATTATATTTGATCCCACAAGGTAAAATGCTAATAATGCTTATTATCATTGTGCTAAAGAAAATATTTGAATTTCTTCTCATTTTGTTGCCAAATTGACTATGGGGAAGGAAGAACCATCAATATATAAACTAAGATTGCAATATATGTTTAAGGATCATTGCTTTGTTAGGGAATGAAAGAGGGAGCTTAGCCCAATACTCCATTTTTGCATAAATTCTCTATTCCATCCACACAAATCTATCCTTCATGGTCATCCCTAATCCAACAAGGCATCTTAGATATCTTATAGACTCCCCAAATCCAATGTCTCTAAGGCCGAACTCACTTAGAATCCCTTGATCATCATTAGAGTTGGATAGTTTGAGCACTTATGTTTTTTCCATACTAACCTATGATCCTAATACTTCAAGAAAATTATCATAAACCTAAAATAAAGCCTACACACTAGATTTCTCTTCTGCAATGATGCCTAGCATTATCATTAGCAAACCTTTGGCCTTGAAATAATTTCCATTTGGAAGAGGAAGACCCCTTATGTTATTGTATGCTACTTGTAGGTCAAGGTTTCTAATAAGATGAATAGTAACTAGAACAAACAATAAGGGGGCCAATGGGCAATCTTGGCATAGTGATCTATGCAATATGAAAGAGTCTCTCAAATAGCCATTGAGACATAGCTGAGCTGAAGCATTGCTAGATAAAGCCTTCACCTATAGAAAACCTTTCCAAAACCCATTTTCTTTAAGGTCAAGAGAATAAAATCCCACCTTACTCTATGATAAGCCTTATCCAAATCAAGATTGACCATTACAATATCATTGTTCAAAAGACAATACATAATCAAGGACAAGGATAAGTTATGGCCTCATGAATATTCATCTTATGCATAGTACCAAATTGCATTTTATGGACTCCTTCTGCTAGAACATGCCAAAATTTGAGAGGTAAAGCTTTTGCTAGGACCTTGTAAGAGGCATTCAAAAGAGTAATGGGCCTCCAATGCCTACAAGTTTGTCTCTAAGTATTCTTAGGAATGAGCTTGATTATCCCTTTGTTCATGATTTCAGAAAACGAGCCTCCATCTCTGATCCAATTGAGCAAAGAGCATAAATTAGACTTAGAAGATTCCCAATGGTACTAAGAGATCTCAATTGGCAGACCATCACATCCCAAAGACTTCTCCTTTTTCATTTGGAAAACCACTTCATGGATCTCTTCCACTAAAAATGGTCTATCTAGAGAAAACACTTTATCTTCAGAGAGGATACAAGGAATTGACTCCAAGAAGTTCGAGGCCTTTTGCATTAGCATCCACCGAGGGCCTATCCACCACAATGTTGGAGAGAAAAGAAGGAAACATGTGAGATATGCCCTTCTCATTAGAAATAATAGAACCATTCCAACCTTGAATTTGCACAATAAGGTCTTGCATTTGCTTTTGCTCACTACCTTGAATAAGAAAGGAGATGTGTAGTCACCAATTTTGAGCCAATGATTTTGAGCTTGAATGCATAGCCTTTCGATCTTCTCCTATTCAAGAATTTGCAAGAAATTGTCAACCTCGGTGCAAAGTCACTTAAAAATCTCATTGTTAGGGTCATCCGAGACAATATGAATAAGAGAATCCCTATCAACCACAACAGATGAGTAAATGGAGCATTTACAAGAAATGTTATTTTTATCAAATTCTTTTGTGACAACAATAATGCCAAATATCTTCTTATCCCATGAGGGCAAGCTTAGAGACCACTACTTCTTTCTTCTAGACTTGTTCAATATCCTTAAGGAACCAGAGGTTCTTTATGAAAGAGAGATTAAGTTTAAAGGGAGGGAGGCCAACTCTCCTTGATTGATCTTTCATAAAACCAATGCAAGCCTAGATTGGGAAATGATCCGAAGTACTTACAAAGTATCAATACCAAATTTAGAGCTCAGATGAACCCACCATGCATCATCTAAAACATAGAATCTATCTAACCTAATAGCTCTTCAAGATGCATCAAAATGTTGATTGTGCCACATAAAGCACTTCAAGTCTTGGCTCAGGACATCACCATTTACCAACTATTTTGAAATATATAACGAATCCTAGGAAATAATCTCTTTTGCTCCTTATCTTCTACCTCATGAGAACAATCTTCAAGAAGTACCATGTTCCAATCACCCAAAAAAATGGATGCAATACCTACTTGAAGTTGATCTAATTTCTCCCACATGAGATCCCAAAAATGAGACATTAGGAGTATAAACTAACGTAAGATTTGTCTCCATTCATCAAAATTAAGCCTTATGTAGTTGGAGTATATAAAAATACCTCAAAATCTTTCAAGAAAAAACGGAAATCAACACCACACTTTACCTCTTTTAAGGCTAGTACATCAAGCTTCTTCTTCCTCATTGACTCATGTACTTGAAATCTCTTGGGATCTCCCCCTGATCCTCTTACATTCCATGAAATGATGTTTGATTTCCTCATGCAAAACCTAAATATTTGAATCCAAATCCTTTAGGAGAGCAGTGGTAAGCTTGTTTGTGAACATTCATGAGTAGGATGATACAATTCCCTCTTTATAATGCATCTATGGGCTAATGTGAATCATGTTGCTTCAAGGTCCTCCAATGTGAAGATGAGTATTGGGCAACATCTATTGTTGCTCCATATTAAAGGAGGTCATGAGAAGAGCATTGACCCTTGACTAATTTATTGAGAGGCTAAGTGGGAGGGTGCTATGGATGCTCTTAATTCTCTAGTTAATTCTCAACAAGTCATTTCTTTTGTTGTTTCACTATCTCCATCCCAAGTTTTGTCCCCTTAATGAAATGTGCTTTTGAAACTATATAATATTCTAATGGGCCATGGATAAGGTCAATGTGGTGTAGGGCATGACATGGTTAGTGAGATGTTGGGAGATGGGAGTTGTCATGTAACTCAAGACTAGCAAAGCTTTTATGTGGTTGCTGATTTGGCCATGGGCTTGTTCACATCTGAGCATGAATCTGGACAATGATGGTAGGGCCAAGGGGCCTAGGTAGTGGTGAGGCTATTGGCTAGGTTGAGAGGGAAGTTGTTGGTAATGGAAAGGTTGTTGCTGGCCAAGAGGAGTGTGGTGAGCTTGTTTGAGTGTTGTTTGATGGGGAAAGGACTAGGTTTGTCGAAGGTTGTGGTGTCATGCATGTCAAGATACACAACTTGCTACCAAGTTTGTCATTTACGATGGGAGACCAAGAGGCACTGGTCAACATCACCGGCACCCCTTAGATTTTTTTTTTTGTAAAATACTCGATTGTTAAAAACAACAAAACCTAAACTCGAATTTGTAAACCCTTGTTCACATGGTTTGAACCTCGTACCTTGGGGTCAATGATCCATTGTATGTCTATTACAACACAACTTGATTCATTGATAGCTTTGTCATTCAATACGAAATTTTTATTACAAAACGTAACTATATATATTGTGAGGGCCAAAGTTAACCATAGTTAAGGGACACTAAAAGGTGTTGTTGTAATTGAATGACAGGAAAGGGATATAAAGGATGTGTGGAAGAAAGGAATGATTAGTTATGTTTGCTTTCTCTGCATCTCTTGTAGTTGTTTCCAGATCGGAATATTGGCACCTTACATCTAGCGGGGATGATGCTTAGATCCCTATCGAGTTCAACAAGTCCATGCTCAACACATCACAATGAACCCATGTATCACCAACAACAACGAGAATCGTTTGGATACATATAACAAATGATGGAGGCTATGAATAGGATGCTTCATAAAATGAATGCAACAAATCATACATTGTTGGAGTTCTTGGAACATCAACAACAACCTAGGTCACATTCATCAAATCTGAGAGTACACCCATGATCATTCACAACATTGCCAATATAAGATGTTTTGTCGTGGCTAGATCATCGATAGTGTTGCATGCTATCACAAATGAACAAAATATAAAAAAACCAAGGAAGTGAGAACCCTCTTGGAAGGTTTGGTAGCAACATAGTACATTCAACAACTTGAGCAAATCAAAGTAAGTTGGACATTACTGAAGCAATCATTAATAAGACACTTTGCAAATCAAAACATAACATAGTCAGGTAATAAAGCTCAACCAAATCATTACATAAGCTAATCTAACCATGTCAAAATCCATAAAATTATTCTTTCTCTAGCCCTCATTGCAACCTGGATAGAGCCAGAAGAGCACAGGATCAAGGTCCATAGACACTACATGAGGCAAAACAAATAGTATAGGGGATAGAGGGAGCAATAGAAGATATCGAAGTGTCTGACATGATAGGAAAACCAATGATAGTGCTTGATGATCCAAATTCAATGGAACTGCTCCCAATAGTCTAGGATTTTGCAAAACTACATCCATATTTGCATGGTCCTTGAGTAATCATGGAAACTAATCATAATCGCTTGATCACACTCATGCATAAACAACATGCATGTGGTGCATCTTAGTATTGCAAAAATATAACTTAACAATAAAATATTGTAAGTGGAACACCAATACAGTAGTAGATGCTTTGAGCAAAAGTGAAATCACCATCATAACACACAACTAGAAACCACAATGCACACAGTCCTTGCTATAACATTAGAATAGATATTAGTTACTCAAACAATGGACCCAACAATCATTCAAATAGTTGGTAGCATAAGTCTTTTAAAACTACATGTAGATAAAAAAAGATGCATGGTTCAGAACAAAGTCTTACATTATGTGCAATAGGGACAACAACCATGAATATACATACCAAAACAATTGCAACATGTATACATGCATCACCACCACAACCTTCCCTCATTTCGATATGTTGGGGAAAGAAAAATTTTGCAATTGAGTAGTATCTTGCTAAGAGCAAGGTACTACTAGCCTCACATGAGAAACACAATAACCACATATCTTAAATCATGTCAACAATGCCAAAGATACAAGAACCCCACCCACAAAGAAGAAGAACATCTTCAACCAATAGAAGTGCAAAGACCATTTTAGATGCTTGGGATTTGATTGGACCATTTCTAGAGGGAAAAAGTGGCAAGAAATATATAATTGTACTTAAAAATATTTAACTCGTTGGGTTGAGGCAAAGGCAATACTTGAAGTGATAGCTCATCAAGTAGCCACATTTTCAATGGAAGAAGTAATAACTAGACATTCATGCCCTGAACAAATATTATCAAATAATAGAAAATGGTCATAAGAAATAATGAAGATACTTAGTAAAGCCATGGGAGTACAATAGATTTTTGCATCACCATGTCACCCATAGACAAATGGGCTGATAGAAAGGTTGAATAAGACCATTAAAGGAATGATAGCAATGTGTGTTAACCCATCTTAGGAGGATTGGGACAAGTATTTACCATACATCTTGCACGCATGTTGAACAATAGTTCAAGCATCCACTAAGATAAGCCCATTTAGAGCTCTTTATGGCCAAGATCCAAACTTGTCACATATATTACCACTATAAATTGATACATTCTTGGTTGCTTCTCTCAATTTAGCCCAAGAGATAGGAGTTATGGATTGGTATATCCATTTGAAACAAACACAACCCATCATGATTTGAGGGATTCAAAAGAACTTGTAGATAGCACAACAAAAATAAAAACATAATTATGATAATGACAGAATACATCTGGAATACAAGGAAAGCACACAAGTAAGTGTTTATTATCCAATACATAGGAAAAGGCTGCCAAAGTCCTTAATGTGTAGATGAGTAGGTCCATACAAGATCCTAAAACAAATTAGAACATACATTATACATCATCAACAAAAGAAAACTAGGATAGTAGCACATGTGTCGAGAATCAAACCCTTTCATGAAGATGAGAGAATAGCCATGTGGAAGCTCTAGTCATGCTTTAGAGATTTCAGAAGGGGTAGAGGATGACACACAAGAAGGAGGCAATTAGAAACATGAAGGCGCCAAAAAAACATGCTCCTATTGATTAGGAAAAAAAAAAGGATTGTAGTTGAGTAAACAAAAGATCAAGACGTTAGAAAGGAATCATAACACACAAAACAAAGACAACTGAAAGATAAACATAGAGGACTAGCAACAAAGTGCAAAGAAACTCAAACACCAAAAGCAACGTATAGGAAATGACAATGTGAGACCTCTTCACAGTGGTGCCTATTCTCATTACAAAGTAGAAAGAGAAAAGATAAGATGGCTCGCAAGGTGTAGCCATGCAAAAGCCACACAAAGGAATAACATACACTCATGGTGGAAAGCATGGGCTTTGAATAGGCAAGCTTCACGTGGGGGGGTGGGGGGGATATGAGGGCTAGACTTGACCATAGTTAAGGGGAACTTAACCCCAGAAAGGTGCAATTCTAAGTGAAGGAAAGGAAAGTGATAGAAAGGATGTGTGGAAGAAAGGAATGATCAGTTCTATATGCTTTCTTTGTATCTCTTACAGTTATTCTCTCTCTCTCTCTCTCTCTCTCTCTCTCTCTCTCTCTCTCTCTCTCTCTCTCTCTCTCTCTCTCTCTCTCTTTGTGGTCGGAAGATGTGCATGTGTAGGGACCCAACCCTCCCACCCCCACCATGGTGAAAAACTAGTTCCCGTCCACATTGTCCAACCACCATGTTGTAGATACGACTAATCAAAGCACAAGAAAGTTATCCAAAAGGGCATTGTGGTAGTCTATGGCCACATGAAGTTGCAATTGTGGCACTTCCCTGAGTTGGTGCATATGAGTACAATGTTGTCCAAAAATAGTAGTGGGTGGATTAATCAAGGCAGGGGGCCAAGCTTCCTAGGCAAGGGGTTTGACACATTGTGTTTAGGGTTGCAATGAGGGTGGCTGAGGGCCACATGTGCTTCAAGGCATAGTCAAGAAGGGCAAGTCCACTTTGTATGGCCGAACATGTAGGGGGTTGTCCTAGCCCATGTTGAGTTGAGATCAATGGGCCAAGGGGTGTTGCATGCTGATTGGGGGCCAAGAAGGAGAAATCATCGGGGGCCACAAAGGGTTGAGAGGGGGAGTCCACCCCAAGGGAAGAGGCAAGTAAGTAGCATGCTACCATCCTAGGTGAGAGGGGTGGTTTTAAGAAGGCGTCAAAGTATGGTCTGAGTGAATGGTTAAAGTGGCCCTTAGTAGATCAAAGGCTGAGGGCCAAAAGGCCCAAGCAAAGAACTTATGGCCAAGAGGTCTAAAGGCCTAAGGGCAATTGCCTAGTGGCTGAGTGGCCTATTGCCTTAGGCCAAGGGTCAAGTGGCTAACCAAGGGTTGAGTGAGTTAAGGGAGTAGGGTTGAGGCCGACGCCTTAGGAAGGGATGGCTAAGCTTGTGATCATGGCCAAAGGCTATGGTCAAAGGGGTAGTGAGGAGGGGCAAAAGCCACACACAAAAAGATGCCTAAGCCTATCCTCTTTCATATGCAACACAAGGAAAAAATCTTTGCATTCACTACAAGAGTTGAGAAGAAAAAAACCAAATTTATACCTATAAATCAATTAGACTAGAGATGACAATACTTATGCAATTCTACCCCCATCTCCTTCTTGTCCTCCTCTCACACGTATTGAAGGAGAGGGTGTTGAGTTTTGGCATTTTTAATGTTATGCCTACTACACTAGAAAATTCCATGTATACCGTGATAATAGTTGGTTTGAAAAGCAATCTTTATGGTTGTTGACCTTTGGCACTGATGCACTTTTTAGGGATGGTAATTCTTGGCAACATGTTTTCAATTGAGCTAATTCGTAATGCTTTGCATTGTCTTTTATATAGCTCATCAATTGTTATGCAGTTTGATTGAAACAATATCATGTTCTTTATATAGAAATCTTTTAATTATGTCATTTCATGCTATAGTTATACTAGTTCACTAACTATATTCTAGTTATTTTTCGGAATCTATACTAATAGACTAACTATGGTATGCTAGAACTAGTAGTATTTCATTTAGACGAAGAGATTCTTATGTAACATGTATATTTTAGAATAACATTGTGATATTGGGATGCACTTTACCACTAGCCTAACTATGCAAATACCTGAATCCCTTCAGCTATAGAAATGCCTAAATAATCACTATTGCATAGATTGCTATTAAATTCATGTAAGGTAACTTGGTAGTGGGAATACTTACCATGGCTGCTAGGTACAAGGAGCATGTACTTTGGTTGCTATTGCATGTAAACCTCATTCTTTTAGAATGGGTATACATACATTCTTCTTCTTTCTTTCTAGGTTTACCTAAGGCTGTTCATACAATATAAATACGTAGGGCTTCTTAAAATTGCTATTATAGTAGTAGCCTTACATGAGATAATGATAGGCTCTCTACTTTCCATTCTATTTACCAAATCTATAGCTTATTAAAAATGTTTTTTCTTGCCATGGTTAAATTTAATGCAGTGGGTTTTTAAATTAATTTTGAGATTGCATCAATTTATATCACATCCTTGTTAAATTATGTTCCTCCAAGTGCTTCCATTAGTTGTATATGGGGAACTTTTTTGGTTATCATCATAAGCTAGGCTAGATGTAGTTGTTAAATCTGTATAAACCATTATGGTTAGATAATTGTAAACCATTGGCTAGACCTTCGGGCCATGTAAAATTGAAATACATGCTTAAGCCTTCATAGTAACTCCTATTGAAAGTAAGGTTTTACATAAGCTCTTCTATGCATATCATAAAAACCCTCAACAAACTCCCTTACATACTCTTAATGATCTTGTATGGTTCATCTTCCATGCTATTCTTAAAGGCACCATGCTTGTGCTCTTTTCCATGTTATTCTTAAAGGCTCTACACACTTTCACACAATTGCTCATGTTGCTCCTACCTCTCTCAAAGGGACTCTTCCCCAAGATAGCTTCATGGCTACAACTAAGGTAAACTAAATGCTAGTGGGCAACTGAAATAGCACGTGAATGTTGACATTAATGCGTGCAATGTAGGCATGTTTGTTTAATTCTTACTAATAATGGGCTTACTTGGTTTGAAGGTAACATGTGTTGTCCTTGCCTCAACTTTCGTTTTCCTTTTTTTTTTTTTTGTAATTTGACTATCTTGTATTGTGCATTGAAACAATGCCTATTTGATTTAATGGGAATATAGTGGAGCCCTATGTGGACCTTGTTGCATTTGATTTTGGAAAATTGTGCTTTTCTACACTTACCTTTAACACATGCACACATGCCTGTATGTAGTGCCTGCGTGCGCACACGCACACACACACACGCACATGCACACATGCATGCATGCACGTCCCTGTGTGTACACACATGTGCACACACAATATATATCAAGCATACACATACTTACCCACATGCACACTCAATTGCATCGATATTCTTCCAATAAGTTGTAGATATATACTCATGCTTTGTTTAACATAGACAAACCAATTCCAATAACATGTACACCTATTATATTGCTTACAAATGTCCTTAGGATAAAAGGTATATACCTATATAAGAATACTTGTATCCCATGTGATACACTATGGGTTTTGGTAACTACTTAGCAAGGTGAAAACATCTCAATATTATCAAGCCCTTCAAAAATAAATAGTGATAATATATGATGCTATTCACCTAACACAAACACTATTGACAATATGACAACTATAAAGTGCTATGCTTCCACAATTCATTAACAAGTCCAAGCCCCAAAGTTGTCTTCCTTACTTGCATTAAGAAAGTAGTCTCCTTACATACAAATAAGTGCACATGAGAAGTTTCTCTTGCATAGATAATGGTCATACTCCTTTTTAGACTGATAACCTTGCAAATATTTTGCACTGACAACACTCATGATGTAGTGACCAAAAGTTATATCTCACAATAGTGAACAATTTGGTCATTGGCATGCTTTTGGAGTTGGTGGTGGCTGCTAGGAGATTTTAATATTGAATGTGGTGCCATGATGAATCTCTAATCCTTTCTCTCACAAGGTATTAGTTTTCCTAGACAACATCTATCACATGGGCTATTATCATATGCAATTGTAGGGCTTCTTTATGAACCTTCATTATCACATCAAACTCATAGTATGCTATTGGCAACTAGCTCTTTATGAAAAGCCACGTAGCAATAAGAATATCTACTTGACTACAATGCTCTTAGTCATAGTACCATGACTAGATGATACATCTCTAGTTGTGGATGTTCTCCTATTGTACCATACTTAGATGATATATCTTCTATTGCGAATGTTTTTCTATAGTGCCATGCTTAGATGATGTATCTTTTAGCTAGCCTATAATAGAATGTTTTTCTATGAAAAAGGATACTTTTGAGCTAGATGTTTTCTATTTGCCATAGATTCTTAAACTTGATTCCATGATAGATTTACACCACGAGACCTTATTTAATCTCTTATAATTCATGGAGGTTCATGCTTTTAATTAGTTTCGTTGTTATTTGACTACTTGCATTTATCATATTAAGTGTTAGATTTGTATATTTGGATTACACTAAAATGCGCTTGTTAATGCCTATATATACACTTAAGTGAGTTTGATAATGCTTATATGGGGTAGGTAACATGCATTTTTTAGTCACTTTGGTGTTATTGATACCTCAAACACATGTAAGTCTAGCTTCAATGGTTGTCAATTCTCTACTGCTTTATTGAGAGAGTCCCCCCTTTTTCCCAAAGTCTATATAGACCTTCTCATGCACATGGAAGGCCAAAATATCACTAGTTTGATCTTACAATGTTACTAAGTGCTTTGTTTTGATTATTGAGATGCCTTTACTATGCATTCAATAGCACTTATACTTGATTAGCTTGGAATAATAGTTGTTTTACTTTTGCATATATGCTTGTGTGATTAATGTTGAAATTATATCGTATATATTAAAATTGAGAAGAGAAGTTGCTGTGTGTTCATAAGATTATAATATCTAATTAGTGGTTTAGTAAGCACATACTAAATGGCCAATTGCAAACGCTTGTGAGGAATGAGCTAGGTCAACCTTCTAGAAAGTTGTTTGGTCATAGGGTTTGACTCGAGTCTCACTAACAAGTATAGCTAAATTCATCACTCTGTAATCCTTGAAAAGCTTTACCTTAACACCACCGAATAGGGGTATGGGCTTACCATGTTTTCAACTTACATTACACCACCTTGCAATTCAGTTAGAAATCATATACTTTTTTGATGATAAGATGGTCTATACTTTTGTTTGTTTTATGAAGATCTTGGGTTGAGATAATAGAGGTAGAAGTCCCTATCATCACCTCTAGTTGTAATTGAGTATTTCATTTGCTTGTAACAATATCACATCTTTGAGATAATAGAGGTAGAAGTCCCTATCATCACCTCTAGTTGTAATTGAGTATTTCATTTGCTTGTAACAATATCACATCTTTGAAGAATGCTAATTTTGTTTGATGTATACACCTAGTAATGGAAGCAACCTAGAAGTCTTTTCTAGAATGAGTTACAATCCTAAAGGATACTTAGGGGATATTTCTATGGATGCTTGCATTGGTAAATGTTTATCTAGAACTTTATGTATACGTTCCCAAATGTCACTAAGATATCAAATTTTTTGGCTTAGTTGGCTCCAACATTCTTTTGTTTCTTAGAGAAATATTACTATGTGTTTTTCTATATTCCAAAACTTAAAGGCTTGCCTTACAATCCCTTAACCCTAGATTTGCACAACTTCGACATTGATGATTGAATTGAAAATACCTTTATAATTGATGATACTATTATAACTAAATATGTAGCTTACTTAACTCTAACTTATATCTATTCCATAACTTTTTCATGTACATTTCAATTGATTCACCCCATTTCTTGGATTGAGTTCAACTTGTACCAAAGGATTACTATGAGCCAATACACAAATATATGAAATGTATTAGTGTTAAAGTGTGATGAAATGATTTAAACATTGGGACTCCCCTTGAAAAAGTATGCTATCATTATATTTTATATTGAGATTAAGCTATCTTAATAGTCAAATCTTAGAGGAAATTTCACTTTTTGACATTAATTAAGTATTATTAGGTTATCTTAATGTTGAAAGTGGCAAAGATGGATTGTTGTGGGAAATTTCTAGTTCTTATAAGTATCATTCAAAGCCATTATAATCTAATAGTAGTAGATATAAGGGTTAAGGTCAAACTCAATTTTCATAGAATAATTGCTCACTTACCTACCTAGGTTATTGTATTGCCTTGAAATGGCTTCGGTACCTTTGCTAAAGTCCATCTAGTTTGATTCACTATTTTTGAATCCCCCATTAAATCTAATCCAACAGGGTTTGAGTTTAAAGTGCGTGGCAATGACTTTTTTTGTGTTTTGCATAGAGATAAATTGATACATTCTAGTTGATATAGGTCTTTTGGGTTAGGTTTTTCTAGTGAGATTACTATTTTAAAGACCACCCCCAAGGACTAAAATTAATGGGATCCACTTTTTACCCCATAATTTGTATACCTAGTTCTATGAAATTTTGGTTTCTATACCTTCCCAAAGTAAAATTATCCATACCCATATGATTTATTCTCAAAAGATTATACCAAATTGAATTTATCAATTATAGTTTATTTTTAAAGACAATCTCAATGTATATTTTTAGCCATGATTTTTATACTAGATATTGAATTTAGGATAATTATTTAATTGTTCACCAATCCTTTTAGATCTGATTTCTTAAGGGAAAATTTGAGGCGCACACATGCATGCATGTGCGCGCGCGCGCACACACACACACACACACACACACACACACACACACACACTCTCTCTCTCTCTCTCTCTCTCTCTCTCTCTCTCTCTCTCTCTCTCTCTCTCTCTCTCTCTCTCTCTTTCTCTCTCTCAAATTATGGTTGCATTTTGAGCATCAAGGGAAAGGAGATAGGAAGAAGCTCTCTAAGTAGTTTATAAACAAAGGAATGGGTGATTTCTTATGTTTCCATTGACTCACAACCTTTATTCCCTTTCTCTCTCCATAGACTTGCTTACCATGCCTGTAGGCCTTTTATGACTTGCCCATGGAATTTTAAATTATGTGCACCACAGTTACACACTTGACTAATGCACTCGTAAATCAATGTAGGACTTTGAGTGGACACACATTATTTTGAATTTTACTCATAGATTAATAATAAATTGTGTGGTTATGACCTTGATGATCAAAATTTACAAAAATAGTTTGTGTTGTCAAAACTTTTGACTAATGGCTTATTATTTTCAGAGATGCTAGGGTCCAAAACAATTCCAAACTATTTTGATATTTTCTTGTAGCTATTTATTCTCTCTTTTCATGTATCTAGCTTTTGATTACCATAACCTACAATCTTGTCAAATTAGAATTTAGTTAAAAAGTGGGGATAGAACATACCATTGGCTTAAACCTATATCAAAGATCTAAAAATGATTGACAATAACATTGGAGTCTTAAGCAAGAGAAATTATAAGGTTGTCAAATCAAATGTTAGTCTAAAAATAAGGTGCAAAAATTAATATTTAGTATTAACTTTAACAAAAACATCAATGGTATCGTAAACTAAAAAAGTCTTGGTCCTAATCAACATAACTTTTGTTAAGTTAGCCAATAATAGATGTTAATGGTTTACAAGTAGGTCATGAATATATTGCAATAATATTATGTACGTAAAAGTAACTGAATAGGATACTAGAAACCTTAGAACATATCCACAAATTTGGATAAGACATCTGGCTACATGTAAAGGTAGGTTCTATTGCCCAAGTATCAAAGGTTGATTCAATAGCTCAATTTGGTAAGAAAACTAGGTGTATAGATTTTCAAAGAACTTCAAAGGCTTGCTTTGTAAGACACTTTAAATTAGAGGCTTTGCACTCATCTTTTTAAAACATTTATTCTTTCTCATCTCTAGATTGTATGATTTATTTATTACGTATTTGTAGAAAAGGTTTACACCTTTGGGCTACAATAAATGTATTTCCAAACATTATGAGCTACTAATGCACAAGTGCTACAAATTGTCATCATATGTTAAACAAAAGCAAAGGTCTCATCAAAGTTAACACCCTTTTGCTAAGCATAACCCTTTGGGCTAAAAGCTTAGGCCTTAACAATCAACACTACAATCTAACTTATGTTTTAACTTATAAATCCACTTTGTATCAATGGCCTTTCTTCCAAGAGGTAAGCCATACAAGGACCAAACGCCATTCTTGATAATAACATCATACTTGAAATGCAAAGCATCCACCAATGGCCTTTGCCAGGAGCAAGCCGAACAAGACCCAAGTGCCATTCTTGACAATATCATACTCAAATTGTACAACCACCACCCAATTTTTTGAATTTTGTGCTTCCTTAAAAGAAAAAGATACACGATGAGAGCTAGAATTCGTAGGGAACAACTTGATGAACTCTCTCTCTTCAACTACCTAAGCTAACGTAGGAAAGTGGGAGATTTGAATCCTGATAATTGGTATGGGTGGACCTAATAATTTGAGTAGCTTTTCAAACACTAAATAGAGATGTTAGACCATAATTCGCCTCGAGTTAGAGAGAACCTAGCTAACACCATTATAGAGAAATAGACGACATCTTAGTATTGGTCCTAATTGCCGTGGAAGTTTAAAAGACAATCCTACTTGATATGACCCAAGTGTGGTATTAACCGCTCTCATCTTTGATTTGTTGTTAGCCAATCTCATCTTAGATGGGTGTTAGGTTGATGTTAGGGTGACCGTTTCTTACTTCCCTTGTCAAGTAAAACTAGGACTCCCACACAGAACTAGGTTTGTTATTTCCTGAGTGAAGACCAAGTGCTAATGAATGTGGACACTTCGGTTTTCTATCCTTAGATATAGAATTTTGGGAGAGTGTGATCACTATTCTCAAGAGCCTCTTAGACCCTTTTTTCACTCAAATTCAATGAGGTTGCTCTCAAGGAATGCCATGGAGGAACTCTCCTCTCTTCTTTGTGATCAATCCTAGCTATCCTAAGAATCTCAAGATGGATTTCATGAGAATTTGATTGATGGTGTAACTAAATCTAGTCTCTGTTGATATCTTTCAAGGGAAATGAACAAAGGATGGTATGACTAGTAATGTGGATAAAGGATGGCCTTACATCATTGGGTCCATGATCAAGTCATTCAAGTATTACCCCCTGATTGTTATTGAAGTGTATGGAGGACATGCTTGGAATGAATATGCCACTAGAGTATTTTCTAATTGCCATAAGTTTATAGAGCCTTAGAATTAATGGAAAGACATCCCATAGCCATTGGAGGCAAATAAAATGGAAATAATCTAAGAGATTGAGCAAAAGGAAGAGCAACTGTAGTTTGAGTTAGTTTCATGTTAGGAACAACCAATGAAGAAGAGCTCACCTCAAGAGAAGAGGCTAAGTGAGGATCTATTCATGTGGCCATTGAGGACAAGGGAGTCAACTACTAACGTTCATTCATTCAAATGCTAACAACTTACTTAGGTTAGTTTTTTAGGATCTTAATGATTGTTGGAGAGCACTCTTTTTCTTTTTCACTTGCAAATATAGTAAAGAAGCTACATCTAGATACCATGTTTGCAAAGAACATAAATATAAAATTGGCTACTAGGAAAGAAATTATTTCTACAATTTTAGGACAAGTTCAATTTGAGTTCAATTTTAGGACATGGGGCTAATGTCTTTCCAAGATAGACTTGACATTAGGATACCACTAAAACAAGTTCAAGGGAAGGATATTCCAAAATATGGTCTTTCTTACTTTCTATGGTTATTTTGGATTCTTGGTCATGCCACTTGGATTGAGCCCATTGTAATCCTTCCAGCTGAGCAAACAATGCTATAACATCATACATATCCAAAGAACATACTGACAACACTCTGTTTTCAGCCTCATTTTCTGCATGTATAGTTGTTGAAATTTCAACCATAGTGTCAATAATATTCAGCCCATAAAAGATGCCTGAAATGCCATCATTTTCAGCTAACAATCCCAATGCTCTCAGTTTCTTAGTAGACCGTATTACACCCTCTAAACATCAATGGCTATCCTCTCGTAGCAACAACCCTAATTAACCTTTTGAAGAAGCATACCTAAATCATGTGGATGATGGAGCACCCAAAAAGCTTCGATAAACTCAAGGAATGTGTGACCATAGTTTCAGTACTAAAACCCCTCACCTCACAAGAGTTTGAAGTAATTATTGATGCAAGTAGACTTGCCATTGGGGGAGTCTTATAATAACAAAGAAAACCTATGGCTTATACTTCTTGGAAGCTAATAGTTAGCTATGCAAAACGTTACCTCAAATCACTTGTAATAACTCATGCCTTGAAATTGTGGAGACATAATCTCTTGGGAAGAAAGTTCACTCTGATGATAGACCATAAAAGTCTTAACTCGATCTTCACTCAAACATATTTAAATATGAGATAAAGAAGATGGATCGAGAGATTGTAAGAATTTGACTTTAAGATCAAAGACACGATAGGGAAGGATAATGTGGTAGCGGATGTATTAAGTAGAAATGCATTTTTAAATATCATTGCTAAGGTGCAAAATCTTAGAACTATCCAGTCATGATAACCCCATCCTTGAGCTTATACTCCAAGTTGTTCATCATGCCAAGGAGTATAATTTTCTCACACAAGAAATACTCCAAGGTGGGAACACACAAAAGGAATAAGGCAAAAACAAACCACCACACAAATAAGGGATGCCTTTATTACCAAAACTACATTTGTATTCCGAGAAGTCAAGAAGTTATGTGGGAAGCATATAAAAGCTCTATAGTTGGATATCTTGGATACACAAAAAATCTTAATGTTACTTATAGGAGTTAATATTGACTAGGAATGAGGAGAGACATGTTGCGTTATGTGACACAATACTTAACTTGTCAAAAATCAAGGTCATAAGAGTTACGACACTTATCGAACTCTAGGACCGAGACATTCTACAAATGAAGTAGGAATGTAATTGGACTATTCATTGGTGTTCGTGATTATGAATCAATCATGGTAGTGGTAAACAGATTAATCAAGGTATTTCACTCGATTTTTATCAAGACCATGTAGAAGTCCTTTGATATTGTGTGACTAGTTATCACAGAAATATTTAAGCTATATGGGTTGCCAAGAAGTATAATTTAGTGATCAAATTTATCTCTAAATTCTAGACCTACTTGTTCCAACCCATTGGGGCTCAAATATGTTTCAATACTATTAGTATTTGCAAAATCGATGGCGAAATTGATAAGGTAAACTAAATCATTAAGGAATTCTAAAGGCCCTATAGTGTTGGGAGAGAATTGAGAAAGTAGATTAAGAACCTACTCTAGTGAAATTTGCCCATAATGTCATTTTATTTCAAGCTCTCTATGGTAAAAAATACCAAATTCCATTGAACTTTTGGAGATCCACTCTTAAAGTGGAAGCCTCTAATGCTATGCTTAAAGAAATGGATCAACAAGTTCAAGTATTCATCATGACATCAAAGCCACCCATGATTGACAAAAGTTTTATCATGACATCAAAGCCACCCATGAAAAAACCTTTACTTAGACTCTCAAAGGGTATGCTAACTTTCAAGAAAGAAAACATGATTTTCCTAAGAGTAAAACACTAGAAGAGCTCACTTTCCCCAAGAAAATACAAGAAGCTTAGCAAGATACTATAGTCCCTGTGAAATAGTTAAAGTAGTGGAAGTGAGCTTATAAGTTGAAACTACCACAACACCTCAAGGTGCATAATACATTCCATGAAAGCTTATCTGTTAGATATGCTCACTGCCCCATCTTCATAAGGTGCCACCAATGATCCATGGTGCTCAAAGTTATAAGGCTCCCATTATGAGGAGAAGCCATATGTGAGCCGAACATTGGTAGAGTCCTGACTTGTATGTCAAATGAGGTCTATGTGACCGGATGGCAAAAAGGTGACCGTTGTGGGTCTAATCTTTGGGTTAGACATAGTAGTTTAGCTGGTAGCAACTCGAGGCACATTGCATCGAGTTGCGGGGTAAGAGAGTTATCAAGGGCCCTAGCCAATGGTAAATGAAATATTCCCTAGAATATTCCCTGGTCAACTAGTGGAGGTGCACATGGAAGGTCAACAGAGACATGGGCACATGGAAGGTCAATAGACACAGGTGCATATGGAAGGTCACCCATCATGACCTCCCCTTCACAAGCTAAACCCGTTCACAGTCATCAATTATCCATCTTTCACCGAGTCAAAGTTGCTCTTCACCTATCTTCTGTCTAGATCGCCATCTAAGCTTCACAGTGGAAGCACACGAATGGACAGAGCCATCTTTGTATCAGTTGTTTAGAGATAAATAAATTTTGTTATTCTCCTCTTATCTGTTGTGTACTCTCTATCTCTTTCTCAGATTTTGTTTGATGCGCCGTGTTAGCAATGGTATTAATGCCCAATAATCCAATCATAGAAATGGCTAAGGAAGACGCAAGTAAAGATCCAAGGTATCAACAAATGATAAAAGAGATTATATCCAAGGAGATAAACTCCAAGTTCAAGTTCAAGTATTTAAACTTCTCTACAAAAGAAGAACTTGTCTACTTCAAGACAAGGCTGTGCATCAATAAGATACTTTGGGAAGCCATGATTCCCCTTTCAAAGGACATCTGGGCTATCCAAAGATTCTCAACATTGTAAGGAGAAGCTTCCATTGGGAAAAGCGCAAAGGAGATGTGCTTAAATATGTCATTGAATGCTTGAGTTGCTAATGGGTAAAGACTGAGTGAGTTAAGATACCAAGAAATCTCCAATCACTTGACATCCCGCAAATGAAATGGAAATTTATTAGCATGGATTTTATAGTTGGATTACCCTCTATCCAAGGAGGATACAATTCAATCCTAGTGATTATGGAATGGCAACTAAGGTTGCTCACCTTATGCTAGTTAAAACCAACTACAAGGCTTCAAATATTGCAAGAATCTTTTGAAGGAGATCTTTAGGCTGTATGGATTGCCTAAAAGGATCATCAGTAATCATGAATCTCTTTTCACTTCTCACTTTTGGAAGAGCTTATTTGAGGCCATTGGTACCCAACTTTGTTTCAGTACCACCTATCATTTGCAAACTGATGGGCAAATTGAACAGGTTAACCAAGTCATTGAAGACATACTTAGAGTTTAGTGCTATAGGGAACCTAAACAGTGGATACAATACCTACCTTTGGTGGAGTTTGCATACAATGCATCCTATCATTAAAGTATCCAAATGACACCATTCCAAGCTTTGTATCGGCAAGAATGCCTTAACCCCATTGAACTTTTCTAACCCTACCCTAAAGATCGAAGTTTCTAAGAAAATGTTGGAAGAGATGGATGAACAAGTTAAGGCTATCACACAAGATATCCAGGTTGACAAAGATCGTTAGAAAGCATATGCTCATCTAGGAAGACAAAAACAGATTTCCAAGAAAGGAGACATGGTTTTTGTTCATATTTATCCTAAGAAGAGTTATTTATCCTTGGGGCAATTCAAGAAGCCAAGCCCAATATATTGTGGGCCATACAAAATTCTCAAGTGTCTAGGACTCAATGCTTACAAGTTACAACTTCCTGAATATTTGAAAGTTCACAATGTAATTCATATTAGCCGACTAAAAGGTTACTACCCAATCCTGATCATGTTCATGATTATTAACAAGTTGTAATGCCAAGCCAAAGAGTCCTTGAGCTTCAACTTGATAGAATACTTGATGTAAAAGAACATAACCTCTGAAGCAAAACCATCAAGGAATATCTCCTCCAGTGAAAAGACTATCCCAAAGAGAATGCTACTTGGATGGATGAAGATATCCTATGTGAAAAGACAATCTTGAAGAGAATGCTACTTGGATGGATGAATATATCCTATGTGAGCAATATCTCCATTCTCGAGGGGATGTAGTCCAAAGGTGATGAGGTATTTAGGATTTGTTGTATCTATATTTTATTTGCGACATCTAATTTGAGTGTTTCAATGTACAGTACAAAATATATAGTGCAACGTGGTCGCGCAAACGACATTTTCGTGTGGAGCTATTGACAAAATGCGCTCCACAATGGACTATGGTATCATGGTAAGGTTTGAGCAGGAGAGCTGGCGACGAGCAACTGATCCAAACATGGTTATAGATGAGATGGAGTATTTTGGAAACTTGCAAAGTATTGTTACGGTGGATTACCATAGCTTCTCCATGATACCATTCGATATGCAGTGGTTCAAAGTGGTACTTGAAGGAACTGGAGCAACAGTTCGACGAGGTCCATTTGGATTTCTTGAAATAGATTCCGAAAAAAAAGGACGGATTTACGCGACATCTTTGTGTTGTCGTTCCATTGTGAACAGGTGCATGAACTCATTTGTTTGTTAATTGAATTACGACATGGTACATGTCACAATAGTTTAAACTCTCTTGTACATGTTTGTGAACAGGTAATCTTCTATCCAAACCCTCGACAACCTCGATGGTGGTATGTTATACCTTCAACTCCTCGAAGTGCGAGAGTATATGATCAAAGCGATGTTCCGAGCATAAATGAAGACAATATGCAAATAGAGGGATCGATAATACAAGGGGTGGAGGCCACCGAAAGCTTGGAGCCAGTATCGGCTAACAATGATGAAAATACACGAGTCCAAGAATTCTCTGAAAATGAGGTGGACTCATCCTTTTGTGGTGACATGTCTATCAACCTTCCAGTGCATGTGGAGTTAGAAGTGTAATGGGTTCTAACCCACAAGTCCTAGAATCCAACTTATCCCCTAACTTCGAGATGAGAATATCTTGATTCCTCTAAGGAAAAAAGAATGTAATGACCCGAGCCGCACGTGAAGGAAAATTAATCAAGGTATTAAAAACCTTTAAAAAAAGGAACAAACAAACTATCAATCATGCCACCATTAAATGACCTCGAGCTCGACACCACCTCCACCTTGATTTCATCAACCACCCTTAACGAAAAAGATCATCGCTGCACTCTACTACACTCAATGATAGGACTGAAGCCATTGTGAAAAAAGAAAAGAAGAAGAGGGTAAAAAGAGGTAATAAAAAAGAGATAGGAGGGACGAGGAAGGGAAGAGAAGAGTAAGAGGAGACCATCATCACCACCAACCACTGCGTAAGAGCGCACCACCCCGGCTTGTGGAAGCTTCGTCCACCCTCCTCCTCTAGCATTGTGGAACGACTCCTCTCTACGAATCCACCTAGCCACTCAAGGTTTCCAATTAAGATTGACAAAGTTCGAAAGCTAGAGTACGAGGATTTCTTATTTGTGATAACCCCAAAGAGACGATACTCTAAAGCGAGGAGCGCAGGAGTCATAAATGCGTGGGAGTTACAAGGATTAACAACATAAATAAAGTGTCTTTTAATGTTCGATGAAAATTCTATAAATTAAAAATATGTAAAAATAAGAATTGACAAGAAAGGAATGTTATAATAAAGGAAACTATTAATTTAGAATCATGTGTGTTGTCGTGTCATCATCTCTTGCATGTGAGTCTCAATCTGAATCAAACAAGGACATTAGGAGCTCTGACATTGTATTTGTCTCTCATTTCAAGTATTTTACACACATTAGATGGAGGGCACATTAGTGCATTTCTTTTTATGCACTTTTGGATATTTTTTAGGAGTTTGATCACATTTAGAATTTTCCCTCTTTTTTGCCTATATAAAGGCAGTCTACCCTCCCACTTCTATCCATTATTCATCATTGATCCTTCATGATCGGTCAGCCCTCCTCATTCTCTCATCCCTCTGCTACCGTCTTACACCTACACTAACACATAGAGCTACGTGTTGGGGCTGACTATTGCAACCTTGTACCTTCAGCCATTACAATCACATTGTTCCTTCTATCTTCTGTCTTTGTCTCCTTTTCTCTGTATTCACTTTCCTCTTTCCATTTTGCGCACTCTCACATGGTATCAAAGCTACGCGTGGGAGCCAGAGATCTCAAAGAGGAGCATAATATTCATGACAAAACTTGTCAGGCATCATCCCCATGTGTTGTAAACCTTGCCCTTGGAGTCAAGCAAGATAGGGCGACCTATTTCTAGCCCGTTTTTAGGATGCGTTTACCAATGCAAATTTATGTTTTGCTCTTAGGCGGCGTCTTACAAGCTGGGTGGCACCATTACTGCACCTAGGTGGTATCAAACAAGTTGGGCGGTCATGCTATTGCCTGGGCAACACCAAAACATATCTATGCTTTTTATAGGCGGTTGCCAGTACATATGCTGCAGAATCAGGCCTTGCATTACCTGCATTTTTGCGCAAATAGCCTATGTATCTCTGTGTTTTGTGCAAGCAAGTCATTGGTCCTCCTAGGCGGCACATTTGCAAGTAGGGCAACACCTATTCTTTGTTGGGCAACCAAATTACAAGCTGACAGATTTCTTTCTTTGCTGCATTCTCATACTTGCTGGTCTTTGTTGACCAGGTGACTTCTTTTTGGTGTTGGGCAGCCTCCATTGTAGACCCACATTAGGCCAAATTTTTGTTTATTCCAAGGACTCAATTTTTGGGCACTCGTCCTTTACCATCCCTTGGATTGGCTATGTTTCTAGGTTGAAACCTTGTTTTCCTTTGCATTTACTGCTCCCTCTCTCTACTCAGCATTGTGTGCTCCCTTCGGTATCGGATACTCCCTGTCTATCTTGCCCTAATTAGTCTCCATCAATACCGTGGCCCAACAAGCCCTAATTATCCCAAGGACACCTCTTATTGGTCACCTTTATCCCAATGACAACATGTTCTTTGTTTTCTTGTAGGTCCTTTATTGAAGGACATCTATGGTTGATGTGTATGCTATGGGGGATCATGTGGTTTGACATTCAAACGGACCACCATCTTATTACTCTTTCCTGTTATATTCTTCAAGGGATTCTAGTCCCCAATTGGCATTGATGGCATCTCTTGATGAGCATGTGCCAATCCTACCCTCTCTCCACATCTGACAAGTTGGATGGGACAAACTACCCTCTATGGTTGTGCCGCATGGAGTGTCTCCTCGACGACTATGACCTTAGGGATTTTGTTACACTCCCTATACCCTAACCTACCATGGATCTGCATGATGGTGTGACTGTGAATTCAGTAACTTTATGGGATCTATTGAATGCCAAAGCCCGCTCTACTCTCCTTTTGAGTTGTACAGATTCTATGCTCATGCATGTTCGACATCTTCGCACCGCTACAGAGATTTGGAGGAGATTGGTATCTCTCTTCCGGATCCAGACATTTGGGCATCAATTATCTATTGAGTTGAAGTTACGACATCCATAGGATTGAGGAGATTCGGGATAACCTTTCATTCTTTGAGACATACATTTCTTCGGAGGACCTAGTTGTGACACTTCTCTCACATCTTCTGTCATCGCCGACATATGATGTGTTCTACACTAGTCTTCTCACTTCTCGTAGTAGGGAGACTCACTTGGGAGGAGCTAGTTCCATTGGCGCTTGAGCAAGATGCACATCATAGTGAGCCAAACTCTTGCGAAGCCCGTGTACATGGCCATGCTTATGCAGTTTTCTCTACATGCACACAACAGGCCAAGTAAAAGAAAGGGAAGAGGGAGAAGTTGGAGTCATCTTCTGACTTTGATACAGCTTTTGTGGTAAATCATAGAGAATATCCCACGTGCCCTCATTATGGGAAGACCTCGCATCCCGACAAGAAGTGCTAGAGGATATACCCTCATCTTCATCCAGGAGCGAAGAGTGGATCTACATCGGAGCTTTTGTCTACCTCTACTTCATCACCCGCTATTTCCATTGTGTTAGTATTTCTACACATTTATCAAGCGGAGGAGCCTTCTTCGATTGTCTCAACTTTTGAGCAACCTTGGCTTTTTAACAGTGGTATATCAAGTCCTATGACTCCACGAGGTGTTTTGTTGCAGGATCTCCATCCATCAGAGGATATCACAACTGCTACTGATATTTCTTTGGTGCATGTTAGTGGTGTTCGTACTTTGCCTCTATTGTCTAATCGTCCATCGAGCTCCATTTCTAGGCTCTACATGTTCCTCCTAACTTGGGCTTTCCTCTCCTCTTAGTTCATGGTCTTCCTAGTCTCAGGCTCTACATTGTCAAAAAACAGAGCCGCCCGTTTTTGTTGAGGATTATTGTACAAGAGCCACTTTTGTGACAAGTTGGCAAGAGAGGGGACTATCTATTCTCCATTTCCCTTCCATTATGCAGAGCCCTCCGAGGCAATTTTCTATTGTTGCACCCATTCCCAATTGCGCACCATTTTTTCCACATATTCCATCCCATCCCCCACCATCTCCTCTAGTGGTTTCCTCGTATTTCCGGGACAATGTTGGTGATGTGGATTTCCTAGCCCTTTGTGCTTCAGAGGGGGCTTCCGAGGATCATGAGGAATTTCTTCAAGCTTTCCAATATACTTTGGGCCTTTCTTTTATGCAGCTATCCCTTTTCTTCGTCATCGAGCCACCATCCCGTGTCACTTAGCCCTTGGTCCTTGGTATTTATACATAGCTTATGGTGCCTTCAATAGTTCCTCACTATCGTCTCCTAGTTGCGTTACAAGCTTGGCTCACCCATCCCTGATTGGAGTTTTCTCGTCTGATCCACGTTCGAGGCCTCTCCATTTCCATTGCCCTTTGGTGGCCTTCCATTTTCTCATATATTTATATGGAGAGGGCATCTTGCTCCTTTGCTCGATTTCTTCATCGACCGACTACATTGGCATTGGCACTCTTTCTGCCACCCTCAGATCCGCATCTCCTTTGGCCTTTCACCACATTCAAGATCTGAGAGAGAGTGTTAGTAGTCACGCGTGTCTTGTGTGGTTATCTCCTACCTGTGGGCCTCAGTTTGACTCAAAGAAGGACATTAGGAGCTCTAACATTGTATTTGTCTGTTATTTTATGTGTTTTAGATACTTTAGATGGAGGCCACATTAGTGTATTTCTTTTTGTGCACTTTTGGCTTTTTTTTAGGGGTTTGACCACATTTAGAGTTTTCCCTCTTTTTCGCCTATATATAGGTAGCCTGCCCTCCCACTTTCACTATCCATTATCCATCATTGATCATTGATCCTTCATGATCAATCAGTCCTTCTCATTCTCTCATCCCCCTGCTACCATCTAGCACCCACACTAACAAGTAGAGCTACGTGTTAGGACTGAATGTTACAGCATTGTACCTTCAACCATTGCAATCACATTGTTTCTTCTCTTTAATGTGTTCTCTCTTTGTCTCCTTTTCTCCGTGTTCACTTTCCTCTTTTCATTGCGCACTCTCACAGATGCATGAAGTTTGACCAAGTGGTGAAATTCAACCCATTAAAATGTGTCTTATTCTTGAAGCCATTCTTGGTCATTGCAATAGTAGTAGTAGTGTTAGGAGATAGAGAAGGTATGTAATGGGGATAGGGTGGATAGATGGGATAGGGTGGGGGAGTTGAGTACACTTGGTAAGTAATCCTAGTGTGCCCACCATGCATACAACAAGTGTGCACAATGATTTCAAATGTGGATATGGATGGATTGGATATAGCATTGTAACTGCCTGAGGAGCCCATCATGGAAAGAGAGGGATACGTGGAGTAAAGAATGGAAATCCTTGCATAAGAGTGACCCAAGGGATATGTGACGACAATCCATAAGCAAATGATGAATATCCTTGCATTTGAAAGGTCGTGTAGGGGGTTTATGAGTGTCCTGAGTAGTGAGGGGGATACCCATCACAGCTGTCCCAGAGTGGAAAGATGTGGTAAAGTGGGGGTATATGGAAGGTACAATGTTAAAGGGTGGCATTTCCCCTAACAATGCACCAAGAAGTGTAGTGAATGGAGGGTAGGTAGATGGTGCGATGGAAAAGAAGAAAGAGCTAAGAGCAGAGATGAGATCCAACCCCTGGTGTGCTATGAGCGGAAGTGGAGTGTAATCCAAGATTTTGAAATGAAGATGTGAGTAGATCAGAATGTGGAGAAGATAGTAGTGGGATAGGAGGAAGTTGAGAAGTTTGGTTTACTTGCTCAATTGAAACAGATGGTAGAGATATACCTAATGAAGGGTGTATTTGCTTCGAGAATCTCCTCTATTAAAGTAAGCATACTGAAAACCATCCGAATCTTGCACACCAAAAGAAGAAATAGAAGAGATTTTGGCTCATACGCCTCAAAAGGGTTATACAAACCTGACATAAGGCCTGGCTAAGCTGAAGGAGACGGATTCCCAAACATGCTAAATGTCGTGGTCTCTTCAAGATTAGGGAGATGCCTAATATTACCAATCAATCCAGACAGAGTAGTAGCACTTGTTGAAGAAGTGTAAACCGAGTTGTACGTGATGCACAAGTACTCTTCAAACTCTTCCTCTATAAGATGACTGAAATGTGGAGAATAAGATAGTAAGGTGAAGATGTGTCTACATCCTCCTTGAGATCATAATGCCTTCTCAAAGCCTCCAATGATAAAGGTGCCTAATAGGGCATCATAAGATTCGAGAAGAAGGTGTTTGAGACATTATGAGTCAGAATCAAGTCCCGTGTGAGTCTCCCACAAAGACTATCCTCCACAATCACCAGCAAAGGATACTCTTTAGAAAAGCACTAGCTCTTATACCGTGCAAAGCTATGCTAGGGTTTCCACCGAGGAAACACATGTACGACCACGATTGAAACACAAAGACTCGAACAATAACAAGCAAAACTCAAACCCTAAACGCAAAGTGCAAACGCAAACTCAAAACTCAAACACAAAGAGAATAAACTTTGAAGTGAATGAATGTTGTAAATGAATGTAAGAGTGTACAGAATGCCCAAGGGAAGAGCAATGGAGTATCCGAGAGTGACAACCACCAAAGAGTGACAACCACCAGAGACAAATCCGAAGAGTGTACAGAATGCCCAAGGGAAGAGCAATGGAGTATCCGAGAGTGACAACCACCAGAGACAGATCCGAAGAGTTGTGACCACCAATCAGAGTGACAGAAGGTGAGGAAACATCAAACACTAATCGTCATAATGAGGAGAGACTAAGGTGACTATAGAAGATGATGCCTGATGATGTGGTTAAGGCAACAAAACTCAGCAATAGAATGCTGTTGTGCTGAGAAATGCACTTAGCCACTTAAACAGCCCCAAAAATGCTTATTCTAGGCTTATTTTAGCCAAAATCCTAAAACGGGGAGTAGATCGAGAAAGTTAAGTAGGAGAGGATCTAGAACCCTAATTTTATATAAATTGGCAGACAGCCCTCCACTCTTTTACAATCTCGTTTTTGCAGCTTTCAGGTGTTAGCAGCTTGTTGCCCACACCCTGGTCACAGAGCACATCTCAACCCTTGCCGTCCATCAGTGTTCCCTACAGTCTGGCGCCTGTTTCCAGCCCTCCACACGCTGATTGCTGCTGTTTTTGCCTGGCGACTGACTGTTGTTCATCTGCACTACTGTCATACAACCTGCCGCGCCAGCAAACTGCTGCGTTTGCAGGCTCCACCTGCCGCCCTGACAGTTTTCTCTCTCCTGTCTGTAGTCGCTGCAGTCTCTTTCTCTCTTGCAGGCTATCGTACCTGCGTTTTCAATCTTTCTCTCTCCTACAGGCTATCTTGCCTACGTTTTTAGTCTTTCTCTCTCCTATAAGATCCGTTTTGAGTCTTTCTCTCTCGTACAGGCTGTGTTCTAAGTCTTTCTCTCTCCTCAATACTATTTGCATCAAATCCAACTTCTCACTGCTGCGTTTGCTGGTGTTCGACATTCGGAGGCTGCCTTGTTGCGATTCACGATCCATTCGCAGTACGACACACTCTCCAGCTCATTACCCCTGACCTGATCTTAGAGATACAAGAGTTCCAAGTTCCGTATTCATTCACTGCATAGTGTGTTTGCTGCATAAGCATCGTATTATTAGTAGTCATATCATTTCATTTATTCACTATGTTCATTGTCTCTGAGTTACTCTAACCCTAACCCTAACCCTAACTGTGTTCTTTTTATCAGTCTGTGCTTTGTTGTACAGTTTCTGTTTACGCTTCTGTGTTAGGGTATTTTTTCTTTACATGGTATCACAGCTTGGTACTCTTTGAGAAACCTAGGCCTTTGATCTGAAAGCTCTTCGCAAGAAGCAAGAACAACAGTAGGTTCAAATGACTTCGAACACATCAGCACCGATTAAGTCTCCAGATCAACCTATGTTGAGAATCGAGCAAGAGTGGGCCGATCAGCTTGCTCCACAAACTTCCGACATGATGGGAGAAACATCTAAGTACATGGAAGAAAAGATAGCCAAGCTCACCTCTGAGGAATATAAACTAATCATAGCCTATCGACAAAATAAGATTGAGGAGCTCGACCAAAGGATTGCCCTTCAAGAAAAGCTTCTAAATGAAGGTATGCATGGATTTCACTCTTCAGATGTTGCACGTAAGTCTGATGATGTTGCAAGGCCGTGTGTCAACTGTTGCGTTACGCATGGTTGTTCGATCAGTATCATATGAATTCCTCTTCAGAGGGAGCTCTTCTTGCTCATTCTTAGAAAGGGCAACAAGGGAAGGGCAAACCAAACCAAACCTCTACTCAAAATCAAAATCAAACTCAAAAGCTAAATCAATCTGGGGATTCTCAAGGAAACTCCCAGTCACAACTCAAACCTAGGTGGTAGAATGTACCTAAAAAGAATAGGTATTGTCAACATTGTCAAAAGGCCAGCCATTTTGACGACGAGTGTCGATCAAAGGCATGAGGCACAACACCAAAACCTAAGTCTCAAACCCCCACCCCTCAGTCAGGCAACCCCCAGCAAGGGAGGCAGGGTGATGGCAAGGGCCAGTTTAAAGGTTAGACTCACACTGCCACCACACAATCATCTCATGCGACAACGTTCTCAACTCCAGAAGGCTTTTCGGACTGGTCTACAGAGACCCATATCGTCTCCATAAAGACATCAGATGCGAGTCTCGTCCACGTCTGTGAGTTGCTTCTCGACGAGGTTACTGCAGAGATCCACTCGTCACAGCCGAACACTTCAGCTCCAGTTTGGATTGTAGATAGTGGAGCTACACATCACATGACTTCTATAGAGGACATTTTTCGTACCCGAGCCCCTGCAGCTCGGCGGATCCGTGTAGAAAACAACTCCTCGGTCAAGATTCAGGCTCAAGGTTGCGTCAGTTTTGCCACTGACAAGGGTCCCGATCTGGCTTCACTGGATAATGTATATCATGTCCCTCAGCTTGACGTGAACTTGTTATCTGTTCAGCAGCTTTGCCGATTGGGGCAAGCAGTTTTCTTTACAATGACCACAGTCAAGGTCCTTGACTCTCTGACTGGTTTAGTGATTGCTCACGGTGAGGCAGAGCCTAATGGCCTATACCACATGACACATTTTCTGACCAAGTCGACCGTCGAAGGCTCCATGTTCCATAGCTTCCAAGCCTTAGCCACATCTCGGGAGCCTACGCACAATGAGCGTCTTTGGCATTTTTGCTTAGGGCATCTTGGTTATGACTCACTTTATGAGCTGTCACGCCGTGAGCTGGTTGAGGGCCTTCCACACCTGAAGCTAGCTCGAGATGTCTGCAAAGCCTGTCAGCTCGAGAAGTAGCACCGTACCCCATTTCCTCAGCAGTCTACACATAAGAGCTGAGGAGCCTCTTAGATTGATTCACGTTGATCTTTGTGGGCCGACATCCACTACTGCTTTGAACGGCGCGTTGTACTTTTTTTTATAGTGGATGATCATTCTCGATACATGTGGGTGTACTTCCTCAAGCATAAGTCAAATGCTTTCACATATTTTTCTACTTGGGTACTACTGGTTCATAACCAGACTGGTCGTCATGTTGGGTGCATGAGGAGTGATAGCGGTGGTGAGTTTATCTCCCACGAGTTCTCCGAGTTTCTACAGAAGCATAGCATTTCTCGCCAGCTCACCTCTACCAACTCCCCCTCTCAAAATGGAGTCGTAGAGCGTAGGAACTGCACAGTCATGGAAATGGCACGCTCTATGTTGTTCGCAGCAGAGCTTCCTGAGCGCCTTTGGGTTGAGGCTATTAACACTTCGGTATACATTCTTAACCAGTGCCCGACTACGGCTCTTCCTCAGAAGACCCCGTATGAGGGATTTTTGGGCTCTCGACCTGTTATTTCCCATTTCAGAGTCTTCGGGTGTTGAGCGTATACACACACGCCTAATGACAAGATAGAAAAGCTTACTCCCCGAGCTGATCTCCTTATTTTTGTGGCATATTCCTCTCAAGAGAAAGCCTATTGTTTGTTCGATCCTCGGACAAACAAGGTAATCGTTAGGCGGGATGTCGTCTTTCACGAGAGAGAGATTGTGCAGTCTTCTGCACCAGATTCCGATCCGCTTCCTTCTTCCACATCATCAAAGATCGTGCCTACTCGGCTTGGTCTACTTCCCACTCCTGACATTCCCGCAGTTTCTTCACCTCCCATGCCCCCTTCGCGAGACCCGTTACCTCGCCAGTACCAGCAGACCATGCGGGATTCGAGGATCCTACCACCGGATTCCACTCCGAAGGGACCTAGAAGATCTGCTCGGCTTGCTCCTCAAGTATCATTTGCATCGCTGTTTACAGCTGATTACATAGCACATTCTGAGCCGAATACCTGGCAGGAGGCTCTTCAGCACCCTCAATGGCAAGAGGCCATGAAAAGGAAGCTAGAAAGTATTGACCGAAATGAGACTTGGACATTGGTGGATCGTCGAGCCACAAGAAAGTCATCGAGACAAAGTAGATTTTTCGGACAAAGCTAAAAGCTTATGGGACTTTAGATAAGTATAAGGATCGTCTTGTAGTGCAAGGATTTCGACAAAAGCACGGCATTGATTATGAAGAGACATTTGCCCCTACTGCATGGCTAACTTCCTTTCGGTTGCTACTCGCGCTCGCCGCTCACCACGGTTGGCCGATACATCAGATGGATGTCAAGAGTGCCTTCCTAAACGGATACTTGTAGAAGGAAGTCTATGTGGAGCAGCCACCGAGCTTTCCCTCAAGGATTTCTAAGAATACGGTATTCCGCTTGCGGAAAGCTCTTTATGGGCTGAAGCAAGCGCCGCGGTCTTGGTTCCATAGAATGGTAAGTTCTTATAGGCTCATGGATACCATTCTACCCCTCATGATCCGAACTTATATGTTCAATCCACTCCAAAGGGGGTTAGCTATATCCTGCTATATGTTGATGACTTACTCATCACAGGTTCAAATTCTATTGCCATAGCGGAAATTAAGGCTAAGCTTAAAGCTACATTTGAAATGACAGACCTTGGTTTGTTGTCTTATTTTTTTGGGGATGGAGGTTGTTCGTTCTAGAGGATGTATTTTTGTGTCATAGCAGAAGTACGCACTTCAGCTTGTGGAACAGTACACTTCAGATCAGACACGGCCAGTGGCCACGCCTATTGATCCTACTGTACACTTGTCAAAGGATACCCTAGGACATCCCTTTGATGCACACACCTATCGTTCTGTTGTAGAAAAACTTATTTGGTTAATTCATACTAGGCCAAATTTAGCTTACTCAGTTAGCATACTCAATCAGTATTTCACAGCACCTAGGACGTCACATTGGATTGTATGTCTTCGTGTGTTGCGTTATTTGCTGTGTACTTTTTCTTATGGCTTGACATACGGTTCTGGTTTATGTTTGCAGGGGTACACTGATTTTGATTGGGCAAGTGATCCTGACACCCGGTGTTCCCATGGCGGCTACCTCTTGACCTTGGGCATGGCTCCCATTTTTTAGTCCAGCCGTAAGCAAGAGATGGTGGCGGCTTCCACGGCCGAGGCTGACTACTGGGCTCTCTTCGATAGCACCACCGAGGCCATCTATCTAAGGAGTTTACTGGCGGCACTTCATTTTCCATGTGACTCTCCCACAGTTGTCTACTGCGACAACCAGAGTGCCATTGCCCTTGCGGGCAATCCGATCATCACACCACAGACACAGCATGTGGAGACCACTTCCACTTTTCTAGAGAGCAGGTTAAGCTAGGTACTATTCGCCTAGAGTTTGTGCCTTCATGAGATAATTTTGCAAATATCTTGACCAAAGCAGTCAACCGACCGGTTCTTCAGTACCTGCTACCCAGGATCGGCTTGGGTACACCCTCCCCTACTTCTTCACCTTGACGGGGAGAGGGTGCTTCCCTCTTGCTTTCCCTTCCAATTTGAGAGGGGGCGGCTCCTACCTTGATCGTGACAGTGATGATGCTTACAGTTTTTTAGACATTACATTCACTTATTCTTTTGTATTGTATTATGGACATTTGTAACTTCATCCGCACTATCAAGATGACCTGATTATAAAAGGGCACTTGGACAAGTGAACATTTCCCCTGTGAGGGCACTGTCCCAATGGCACCGTTGCATAGCATATTGCATAAGCATGACATCTTGCATCTCCCTTTGCATTACCCTATGCATTGGCATTTTGTTCATGTCAACATGCATCTGTACGCATTTATCCCTTTTCAGTCTTTTGGAGTGGTCGACTCTAGGATCCACCATATTCGTAACATAACACATGGCAGTTCTCCTAAAGGCAGTTTCCCCGCCCTTGCTTGCTTACTTGCTTTGCTTGTCTTACTAAGTCCACCGTTTTTTTTGCCTCTCACATATTCGACACATGATTGGCACATACACTCACTTTTATCATCCTTAGGCACTTATCCTCATCAGTGCGAGGGATTGGCTTGCTAGTTTTGTGAATAACTTGGGTTTAAAACTCTCTTTATATTTTCCTATCTGTCACTTAATGGGCCGCTGCCCCTATATTACTTATGTATTTTCAAAAGACTTTAAAAAACAAAACAAAACAAAAAAACAAGTCCATTGTTGATTCCATCCGCCTTTGTAGGCCCTTGGGCAGCCGACGAGTACCCTTGGTTTGATGGCCTGACCTCTCTGGGGTGATCACTTGGGCTCCCTTGGTAAGATATCCATCGCCTCTGTAGTCTTGGTAGGCCATTGGGCAGCCGACGTGCACCTTTTGTCCGATGCCCTGGCTGCTTTGGGGTGGGACGCCTTAGGGTAAATCAAAATTTAGGTTGGCCTACTTTTCTCACCCTATTTTGGGCTTGAGAGAGGGTGTTGTGCTAAGAAATGTACTTAGCCACTTAAACAACCCCAAAACATGCTTCTTTTAGGCTTATTTTAGCCAAAACCCTAAAACGGGGAGCGAATCGAGAAAGTTAAGTGGGAGAGGATCTAGAACCCTAATTTTATATAAATTGGCAGCCAGCCCTCCACTCTTTTACAATCTCGTTTTTGTAGGTTTCAGGTGTTACCAGCTTGGTGCCCACACCTCGGTCACGGAGGATATCTCAGCCCATGCTGTCCATCACTGTTCCCTACAGTCTAACGCCTGTTTCCAACCCTCCACACGCTGATTGCTGTTGTTTCTGCCTGGCAACTGACTGTTGTTCATCTACACTGCTGTCGTACAACCTGCCACGCTAGCAAACTACTACATTTGCAGGCTCCAACTGCCGCCCTGACAGTTTTCTCTCTCTTGTCTGCAATCGTTGTAGTCTTTCTCTCCTGCAGCTTGTCCTGCCTGCGTTTTCAGTCTTTCTCTCTCCTGCAAGCTGTCCTGCTTGTGTTTTCAATCTTTGTCTCTCCTGCAGGCTCCGTTTTTTGTCTTTCTCTCTCTTGCAAGCTATCGTGCTTACATTTTCAGTCTTTCTCTCTTGCAGGCTCCGTTTTTAGTATTTCTCTCTCTTGCAGGTTGTCCTACCTACGTTTTTAGTCTCTCTCTCTTCTACAGGCTCCATTTTTAGTCTTTCTCTCTCCTCACTGTTGTCTGCATCACATCCAACTTCTCACTGCTGCGTTTGCTAGTGTTCGACATCCGGAGACTGCCTTGCTACGATTCGGGATCTGTTTGGAGTACGACACACTCTCCAGCTCATTACCCCTGCCTTGATTTTAGAGATACAAGAGTTCAAGGTTCAATATTCATTCACTACATAGTGTGTTTGCTGCATAAGCATCGTATTATTAGTAGTCATATCATTTCATTTATTCATTGTGTTCATTGTCTCTGAGTTACTATAACCCTAACCCTAACTATGTTCTTTTTATCAATCTGTTCTTTGTCGTACAGTTTCTGTTTATGCTTCTGTGTTAGGGTATTTTTTCTTTATAGACACTCTCGTATCAAAACAACTAGCTCAATCACTGTTTATAAATGTATGCAAGTAAAGAGTAGTGCTTGGATAGAAAAGACCCAATGTTTGTGTGCCTTTGAGATCATGAAAGACACGTTTAACTACTTGCCAATGTGTAGTACCAGGGCTACACATAAAGCGTACCAACTAAGAGCTGAATATTCAACCGTGTGAACAACCAATAGCCTGTTGATAAAGAGAAGCATCAAAAGATTCTCATGCAACCTCAAATGCAAACCTATGGCCTGTCTCAATGGGAGTAGAGATAGGCTTGCAATCTTGCATCTGAAAACGCTCAAGAAGCTACCCAATGTACTACAAAACAATGCCCCCCTCAACTGTACAAACTGTATGCCAAGCTAATAGTGCAAGTGGCCAAGATTTGTCACATCAAAAGCATCTTGCAATTTAGCTTTCAAAGTTGAAATACTAGTCTCATGAGATCCACTCAACAGCATGTCATCCACATAAAGAATGAGAATCAAGAGGCTATTCCCATCTTTGCGGACATGAAGTGTACCCTTAGTGTGTGAATTAGTGAAGCCAAGAGCAATCGAGTATGCATATCTCTTCTCATACCATGCCCTAACAGCCTGCTTTAAACGATAGAGGGCCTTATCCAAACAACACACTTTGCTTTCTGACCCTTTCTGGACAAAGCCAGAAAATTGAGCAACATAAACCTCCTCATTAAGATCACCAGTCAAAAAAGCAATCTTCACATCCAACCAATACACACACCAATCATAATGAGCAACCAAAGCAATGACACTGTGAATGGTGGTCATACCTGAAGTGGATGCAAACGTCTCATCATAGTCAATCCGATGTTGTTGGGCATACCCTTTGGCAACAACACATGCCATGTAGCAATCAATGCTACCATTACATTTGCGTTTTAATTTGTAAACCCACTTAGTACCTATGGCATGCTTGCCAGCAAGCAAGTCACATAACTCCCATGTGCCATTTTTATCAATAGAGTTTAACTTTGATTGCATAGCTACTATCTAATGTTTGTTTTGTAAAGCATCATTTCTATCAAAGTGTGATTTTTTCTTTAAGCCACACCGTTTTGTTGAGGTGTGTAAGGCATAGTACGTTGATGGATAATGCCCCTTTTAGCCAAGGAATTAACTCCCATGACATATATTCCCCCCCTCGATTGGTACATAGTGTAATCAGCTTGCAACCATTGCCATTTTCAGCCAAGGCCAAGAATGTTTTAAAGCATGCAAACACTTTGAATTCGTGTTTCAACGCATATGCCCAATAATGACAAGTTATGTCATCAACAAAAGTAACGAAATACAAGTACCCTTCATGGACAGTTGGTGGACAGCAGAGTACAGCAGGCTCCACGTCAACCTAGAGGACACGTTAGCAGTAGGGCACGATGCAACGTGGCACTGGGCAATCAGACAGTAATTCTATCCAGTCGGACTACACAATCAACCAGTTTTACTGCATTCAGCTGCATTTAATGTAGCCGACCTGGTGCAGTTATTTCCTATTTTTCTAGCTATTTATAGCCAACTTGTAGCACACTCCACTATCTATTGACTTCAGATTCTGGTCTTGAGATTTGTTGGCTGAGACAGATTGTGCTCGGGCTGACGGAGATCGAGGTCATCAAGGTGGAGACATACGCAGATATTTCCTCTACCCCCGTGTATATTTCTGCACTCTTATACAGCATACTACATTGCAGATTTTCTATGTTTACACTATCTCCTTTTCTCTCTCTCTCTTCTCTCAGTGTTCACTCTCTCTCAGTCTTTGTCCTACGCTTCCGTATCGCTGCACTCTGACATGGTATCAGTGAAGACGGACTGATCAAGGGCTGAACCTATTTGAAGAGGAGATTTCAACGCGACAAAAGGCCGCGTTTCCAGGATTCGAGGGTGAGCAGGAAGGCTGCGCATCGGATCAAGGCTGAAGCAAGCGTGGGCGTGCAGGAAAGGAGTCTAATCGGTGAATTTGCTGCAGGTTATTGCTGTTCAAAGGGGAGGAAGGCTGCGTTTGAGGCCTTCCATTGCAAATTTTACTTTTTCATTGCCTCCGGCGGGTGAAGAAGGTTTTGGCAGTAGAGGAACCAGCCCTAGAAGGCTGCGTTTACACAGTCAAAGGGGGCTGATTTTGCGTTGTCCTACCAGCTCTTCCATCAAATCAAAAGCTTGATGGTGACAATTATCGCATCTCGCAGGTGATGATGTTGGCCATTTTGGAGTCTTACGATTTGGCGGAATTGCTGATAGAGGAGATTAATAGGCCCTCGGTGAGGGATAAGTCCAAACTCTCTTCCAATGCTCGTGCGGAGTTGACCAAGGCCCAATCTCATTGAGACAAACTGAATGCCAGGATACGATCTTTTCTCTTTATGTCTTGCACTACAGCTATGATAGCTCACATTGAGCACTTGACAATGACTTGAGAGATATGGCTGGAGCTCGACCATATGTACAACCCGATGACCCTGATGAAGAGGGTTTCTTTGGAGGTGTAAATGTGGACCTTATTCGTGAATAAGTCTTCTTCACTTCGCAAACACATCAACAAGCTTCGGCAACTTCAGATGCAGGTTCAAAATGCGAGGAAGCCTATTTCCTCCGAAGACATAGCGATCACTTTACTGTCCCAGTTGCCGCTACGATTCAGTACCTTTTATTCCGCCCTTATTGCATCAGGGCCGGATTCGACTCTTCGGTGGGAAGAATTGGTTCCTATGGTCTTGGACCAAGAGGAATAGTAGAAGGAACAGAATGCTTCCAAATCAAAGGCTTTGGTTAGTCAAGCCTCTCAGAAAAAGGGAAAGAACCAAAAGAAGAAGGAGGAGGACAACAAATCCAAGAAGAATAAGGAGAAGGAATCGACTTGCCATATTTGTGGTAAGACCAGTCACTGGAAGAAGGATTGCCCGGACAAAGGCAAAAAGGATACCAAGAAGAAGAACACGAAGGATTCTAGAGCGGTGGCTGCAACCTCATCAGCTGCTTTTCTACACTTAGCAGTCATTGAGGACTCTGCATCGAAGACTTCTGATGCTGCAATGACAACTCCCCAGGCTTGAGAGTGGATTGTGGACAGTGGTGCCTCACGGCACATGACTCCTTCCAATGATGTTGCCCATTTGCGACCTTCGCATGGGCAGATTCTCATTGGAGACAGCTCTTCTGTGTCTATTGCTGCGCGGGGTGAGATAGCTTATTCCTAATAGATGTGGTGGTACCCACACTTCCGAGGTGTTGCATGTGCCAGGCTTGGGGTATCATTCGGTCCATAAGATTTGTGCTCTTGGTCTCTTGGTGGATTTTGAGAGTGATATTATTCGCGTCCTTGATCATGGATCGAGAAAGGTTCTCTCAACAGAGTATGAGGAGGATGGCATCTACAAGTTGAAGTCTTTCCCATCTCTTACCTCTCTTCTTCTTACTTCTCAGACACAATCCGAGCTATGGCATGCTCGGTTTGGCCACCTGAACTACGAGTATCTTCAGAAGGTGTCGCAAGGGTCGTTTGTCCAAGGATTGCCGGACATAATGGTGAGCCATCAACCATGTGTCTCCTGCATTCATGGGAAACTGCATCAGGATGCGATTCCCAACAAAGCTTCTAGGCAGTCTACTTCACCCATGAAGCTTGTATCTACGGATTTTTGTGGCCCGATGAGGACCAAGTCCCTGAAGGGGAGCTTGTACTTCACGTCGATCGTAGATGACTACAGCAAGATGACCTGGGCCTATTTCTTAACTTTGAAGTCGAAGGCTTTCTCTCACTTCAAAGATTGGCTTCTCTTTGAGGAGAACCGTTCTGGCCGGCGAGTGAAGACCTTGCGTTCAGACAAGGGAGGTGAATTTATGTCTAATGAGTTTTTGTGCAGATAGGGGCATTCACAAGGAGTCTGCTCACACCAACACTCCCCAAGAGAATGGCATTTTGGAGCGGAAGAACCAAAGTGTGATTGAGATGGCGCGCACCATGATGGAGCACCGACAAACACCTCAGTTTCTGTGGGCCGAGGCAGTGGCTACCGCAGTTCACATCCTGAATCGATCTCCCACTTCTGTCGTTGACAGGATGACACTTGTTAAAGCTTACTTCAGGACTAAGCCTGATGTCTCTTATTTCAGGATCTTTGGGTGTGATACTTATGTGCACATTCCGAAGACGCAGCATGATAAGTTCGAGGAGACTTCCCGATGACATGTTTTTGTTGGCTATAGCTCCCAGTCCCAAGGTTATCGTTTATTTGATCCCGTCAAGTGGAATGTCTACACGAGCCGAGATGTGCGGTTCGTGGTAGTTCCGGCCACAAAGGGGGGTGAGGAGCACCCCGTTCTTAGAGATCCAGGGAAGAGTTGGACTCCTCAGACAGTTCCTTTGGAGCCAGAGTCTCTTGATGGAGATTCTTCTTCTGATTCAGAGTCTTCTCTTCCACCGGCCACCCCCAAGGAGCTTCTGCCGGTGGATGTATCTGAGTCTTCAGCAAATGGAGAGTGACGGGGAGAGGTTTGTCCTCCTCCTCGTTGGGCCTGTGACACACTCTCAAATTCAGGGATCAAGGGGGTCCCTGAGGAGTAGGAACCGCAGGATGGTCCGCGGAGGTCACGAAGAAACCATGCACATTCTTTGAAGCTTGTTTGCTCCAACTATTGTTTGTTGACCCGTGTTATGCAGGATCGTGAGCCCACTTCAATGAAGGAGGCTTTGCAATCTGATCATTGGCGGAAGGCTATGGAAGCCGAGTTGGAGGCTATTGAGAGGAATGGCACTTGGTCTCTTGTGCCTTGTTCCTCTCACAAGAAGGTAATTGGTGTCAAGTGGGTTTTCAAGACCAAGTACCTTAGTGATGGTTCTTTGGACAAGCACAAGGCTCGCCTTGTTGTTAAAGGTTTTACTCAACGCCCAGGCATTGATTTCCATGATACTTTTGCCCCCACTGCTCGTATGGCGACTATTCGAGCTATTCTTGCCTTGGCTCGCTATAGGAGATGGCATGTCTATCAATTGGATGTGAAGTCGGCCTTTCTGAATGGTGACTTGCAAGAGGAGATCCATGTTGAGCAGCCTCCTGGCTTTGGATCCTCGTATGGGAAAGTTTACAAGGTTGAAGAAGGCCTTGTATGGCCTCAAGCAGGCTCCGCGTGCATGGAACGAGAAGATTAACTCGTTTCTTCAGTCGAAGTTGGGATATCGCCGCTCCAAGGCTGATCCGCAGCTTTATGTGCACACTTCCGAGGTTGGTCGTGGGTTGTTTGTGTTGTATGTTAATGATTTGATTCTGACAGGGGATCATGCACAAAAAGTCTGAGAGACCAAGACAGCTTTACATCAGGCATTCGAGATCACGGATTTGGGGCTTCTTCATTTCTTCTTGGGTCATGAGATTTATCAATCTTAGAGGGGGATTTTCATCTCTCAACAAAGGTACATTCAAGAGCTTTTGGTGACTTTTGAGATGGAGACTTGTCGGCCCATTACTACTCCTATGGATCCGAACGAGAAGGCCATTTCACACTCAAATTCTCGCGTGAGGGATGCTTCACGCTACCGTCAATTGATTGGATCCTTGATTTGGCTTCTCAACACTCGTGTTGATCTTTGTTTTGTTGTGGGTCTTTTAGCAGGGTTCATGACTGAACCCAAACAGGTGCATTGGCAAGCTGCCTTGAGGATTCTTCGGTATTTGAGGGGGACCTTTGACTTAGGGATTTCTTATCCCGCTGATACAGATGCTTAAGATTTGGTTCTTGTAGGTTGGAGTGACTCGGATTGGGCTCGCGATGTGGACCACCCACGGTCTACTACAGGCTATTGTTTTACCTTGGGTACAGGTGTTGTCTCTTGGAGTAGCAAGAAGCAGCCCACGGTTGCCATTTCTTCTACTGAGGCGGAGTATCGAGCTGCGTCTTCCACCACATGTGAGGTTGTGTGGCTTCGGAGATTGTTGGAGGAGCTTGGCTGCCCCCAGACTTGTCCTACTCTTCTACGGTGCGCGACAATGAGAGTTGCATTGCCTTGGTCTGGAATCCTGTATTCCATGCCTGGACGAAGCACATTGAGATCCAATATCACTTCATTCGAGGGACGCAGAAGAGCCCTAGCAGGCTGCGTTTTCACAGTCAAAGGGGACTGCTTTTGCGTTTGTAAAGGCATTACAGATAAAGATGTCTACACAGATTGACTTGGAGTTCCAGACGATCATGGACCGGAAGGTGCCCGCCGTCTTACCGGCTCTTCCCGCAGATCAGAAGCTCGATGGCGACAATTACCGCATTTGGCGCGTGATGATGTTGGCCATCCTTGAGTCCTACGATTTGGCGAAGCTTGTACAGGAGATCGACCGGCCTTCAGTGAGAGATGAGTCCAAACTCTCTTCCGATGCTCGTGCAGAGTTGGCCAAGGCACAATCTCATTGGGACAAACTGAATGCCAGGATTCGTTCCTTTCTTTTTCTGTCTTGTACTACAGCCGTGATAGCTCACATCGAGCACTTGACGGTGGCTAAGGAGATATGGCTCAAGCTTGATCAGATGTATAACCGGATGACCCTTATGAAGCGGGTTTCTTTGGAGGTGCAGATGCGGACCTTTTCCGTGAACAAGTCTTCTTCGTTGCAGGAGCACATCAACAAGCTTAGACAGCTTCAGATGTAGGTTCAGAATGCGGGCAAGCCGATTTCCTCCGAAGACATGGCGATCACACTCTTGTCCCAGTTGCTGCCACGATTCGGTGCTTTTTACTCTACCCTCATTGCTTCGGGGCGAGAGTCCACTCTTCAGTGGAAAGAGTTGGTTCCTATGGTCTTGGACCAAGAGGAACAACTAAAGGGACAGAATGCTTCCAAGTCGGAGGCACTGATAGGTCAAGCCTCTCAGAAGAAGGGGAAGGACCAAAAGAAAAAAAAGAGGGATAACAAGTCAAAGAAGGACAAGGACAAGCACAAAGAATCCACATGCCATATTTGTGGAAAGACCGGCCATTGGAAGAAGGATTGCCCTGACAAAGACAAGAAGAACACCAACAAGAAGGACACGAAGGATTCTAGAGCGATGGCTGCACCCTTATCAGCTGCGTTTCTTCATCTAGCTGTCATTAAGGACTCTACACCGAATGCTTCTGATGCTGCAATGACAACTCCCCAGGCTCGAGAGTGGATCGTTGACAGTGGTGCCTCCCGGCACACGTCTCCTTCATCAGATGGTATTGCCCAGTTGCGACCTTCACGTGGACAGATTCTCATTGGAGATAGCTCTTCGGTGTCTATTGCAGGACGGGGTGTGATGCAGCTTATTCCGGATGGACGTGGTGGTACCCATACCTCAGATGTCTTGCATGTACCAGGTTTAGGGTATCATCTACTGTCAGTTCATAAGATTTATTCCCTTGGACTTTTGGCGGAGTTTGATAGTGATTCGGTGCGAGTCCTTGATCGTGGGTCAAGGAAGGTTTTCTCATCCGGATATGAGGAGAACGGCATCTACAAATTGAAGTCTCCCACCGCCCTCTCTACTCTTCTTCTTACCTCTCAGACACAGTCAGAGCTATGGCATGCTCGGTTTGGTCACCTCAACTATGATTATCTTCGGAGGGCGTCACGTGGGCAGCTTGTTCGAGGGTTGCCAGACAGTGTGGTGAGCCAACAACCATGCGTCTCCTGCATTCGTGGGAAACAGCATAGGGATGCGATTCCCAACAAAGCTTCGCGGCGGTCTACTTCACCGATGGAGCTTGTATCTACAGATCTTTGTGGCCCTATGAGGAACGAGTCCTTGCGAGGGAGCTCGTACTTCATGTTGATCGTAGATGACTACAGCAGGATGACATGGGCCTATTTCTTGGTGTTGAAGTCAGAAGCTTTCTTCCACTTCAAGGATTGGCTTCTCTTTGAGGAGAACCGATCGGGCTGGAGATTGAAGACCTTGCGATCCGACAAGGGTGGTGAATTTGTTTCTAATGAGTTTGCTCGTTTTTGTGCAGACAAAGGTATTCACCAGGAGTTTGCTAATACCAACACTCCTCAAGAAAATGGCATTCTTGAACGGAAGAACCGAAGTGTGATCGAGATGGCGCGCACCATGATGGACCATCGACAGACACATCAGTTTCTGTGGGCGGAGGCTATGGCTACTGCAGTCCACATCCTTAATCGATCCCCCACTTGGGCCGTTGATGGGATGACACCTTTTGAGGCTTACTTTGGGACTAAGCCTGATGTTTCTTATTTTAGGGTTTTTGGATGTGATGCCTATGTTCACATTCCCAAGGCTCATCCTGATAAATTTGAAGCAGCTTCCCGAAGACAGGTGTTTGTTGGCTACAGCCCTCAGTCCCAAGGCTATCGTTTGATTGATCCCATCAAGCGGGATGTGTACACCAGTCGAGATGTGCGGTTCGTGGAGGTTCCGGCCATAGCAACGAATGAGGAGCATCCCCTTCTTGGAGATCCGGGGGAGAGTTGGGCTCCTACAACAGTTCCCTTGGAGCCTGCGCCTTTTGATTCTGATTTTGTTTCTCATACAGAGTCTACTGTTCCACCGGTCACCCCCGAGGAGTTACCACCGATGGATATCCCAGAATCTTCAGCTGATGGCGAGAGACGAGAGGTCCGGCCTCCCCCTCGTTGGGCCCGTGACACACTCCGTGATTCAGGGATTGAGGAGATCCCTGAGGAGTGGGGACCGCACGATGGTCCGTGGCGGTCACGGAGGCACCAAGCACATTCTACGGAGCTTGTTTGCTCTAACTATTGTTTGATGACCCGTATTATACAGGATCGAGAGCCCACCTCCGTGAAGGAGGCTTTACAGTCCGCACCATGGAAGAAAGCTATGGAAGCCGAGTTGGAGGCTATTGAAAGGCATGGCACTTGGTCACTCGTGCCTCGCCCCCCGAATAAGAAGGTGATTGGCGTCAAATGGATCTTCTAGACCAAGTACCTTAGCGATGGTTCTTTGGACAAGCACAAGGCTCGCCTTGTTGCTAAAGGTTTTGCACAGCACCCAGGGATTGATTGTCATGACACTTTTGCCCCCACTGCTCGTATGGCGACTATTCGAGTTGTTCTTGCCTTGGCTGGCCATAGGAGATGGCCTGTCTATCAGTTGGATATGAAGTAGGCCTTCCTCAATGGTGATTTGAAGGAGGAGATCCATGTCGAGCAGCCTCCTAGCTTTGGATCTTCAGGAAAGTCTACAGGTTGAGGAAGGCCTTGTATGGCCTCAAGCAGACTCCGCGTGCATGGAACGAGAAGATTGACTTGTTCCTTCAATCATAGTTGGAATATCGGCGTTCCAAGGCCGATCCGCAGCTTTATGTACACACTTTCGAGGCTGGTTGTGTGCTTTTTGTGTTGTATGTTGATGATTTGATTATCACTGGTGATCATGCACAGAAGGTCAAAAGAGACGAAGGCAGCTTTACATCAGACGTTCGAGATGACGGACTTGAGACTACTCCATTTCTTTTTGAGCCATGAGATTTATCAGTCTCAAAGGGGGATTTTCATCTCTCAGCAGAGATATGTACAGGAGCTCTTGGTTTCTTTTGCGATGGAGGATTGTCGGACCCTTTCCACTCCTATGGATCCGAACTGGAAGGCCACTTCCCATTCAGCTTCTCCTATGGCGGATGCTTCCCGCTATCGTCAGTTGATTGGATCATTGATTTGGCTCCTCAACACTCGTGTTGATCTTTGTTTTGCTGTTGGGCTCTTGGCAGGGTTCATGAGTGAACCTCAAACAGCGCATTGGCAGGCTGCCCAGAGGATACTTCGTTATTTGAGGGGGACATCTGATTTAGGGATTCATTATCTAGCAGGCACAGGTGGTTCAAATTGTACTTGCAAGTTGAAGCGACTCGGATTGGGCCGATGATGTGGACCACAGGCGGTCTACTACAAGTTACTGTTTTACCTTGGGTGCAGGTGTTATCTCATGGAGTAGCAAGAAGCAGCCCACGGTAGTCCTTTCGTCTACTGAGGCGGAGTATCGGGCCACATCTTCCACCACATGTGAGGCTGTGTGGCTTCGAAGATTATTGGAGGAGCTTGGCTGCCCCCAGACTCATCCTACTGTGCTGCAATGCGACAATGAGAGTTGCATTGCCTTGGTACGGAATCCTGTTTTTCATGCCCGGACGAAGCACATAGAGATCCAGTACCACTTTATCAGAGAGAAGCTTCTGGATGAAACCATCACTATGGAGTACTGCAAGACGGAGGACAATCTTGCAGATTTGTTTACGAAGGCGCTTCCCCAAGCTCTACTTTGGAGACATGCCAGATCCCTCAGGCTTCTGCCCCGCCCAGGCTCTGAGAGGGGGTGTTAGAGATCAGTCGCCTGGTCGGAGGACTACACAGTCCACAATCCAGTGGACTGTACAGTCAGACTGCCATGTGGCAGTCCGACCTGCTTCTGTACAGTTGGCTGCATTTAATGCAGCCAACATGCAGTTATCTGGCGCCCAGATTTTGGCTATTTATAGCCGCGATTTCTAGGAGTCTCCTACACTCTTCTACTCGCAGATTACAGGCTAGAGGCTCGTGCAAATTCCGTCTCTGTTCGCAGATTTCAGACAGGAGATTGTGCAGACTGCAGCGGACTTCGAGGTGAACAGCAGCAGGTTGCATCGTCGAGGTGGAGACACGCAGTCCAGCGCACTGCGCCCGTGTACATATCTGCATATCTTTGTATACAACACACTTTATACAGCAGATCTTCATTTACCACTGTCTCTTTCTCTCTCTTCTCTCTGCGTTCTCTCTCTCTCAATCCTACGCTTCCGCACCGCTGCACTCTGACAAGAATCACCCTCTATCATGTGCTACATCTCACGCAAGTAGACTACACGAGCCTCATTGTGTGCCTAATACAGTGAGGTAAGCTTATCCCAAGCATCCTTGGCCATTGTACACAATCGATTATTCGAGATAACCCGTCTCTTGCACAAAACTGCAATCAAAGCATTAGCTTGGCCATCACACCGGTCCTATCTCAATTGATCTACTGTGGCAGGTGCAGGAGGAGCTAAGCTAAAGATCCATTAGCGATTGTGGATGAGCTCGAAGAACCTGTGACATTCTGTGTAGAAGCCTGCATGCTTAACTTCTAAACCACATACATAACCCCAAAGCTGCTTGGCAACAAGTACATGCTTCATCATGTATGCCCACATGGGATAATTAGTGCCATCTAATTTGTCTGAGTCCCCAAGCATGTTGAGCAAATCATTTTTTCCGGTCATTGCTTACTAAAATTTCTGGTTTTTCTATAACCAACTGCTGTCCAAAATACAAATGCAGGTGCAGCTAAAAAAGAAATTAAAGAAAATACCAAAACTCACAATTTCTAAAAAAATTAATGGCATCAATGAAGAATTTTCAGATAAAAGGCTCTAATGTGCCCAAATGTCAATGTAGAAGGTATAATTGGCCTCAATGTCGGTGAATTTGGGCAAAATTTTGCAAAAGCTCCAAACTTAATTGGTAAGATTTAGTGAAATTAAAGCCCCAAATTTTGGCACAAGACTGAGCAATTTCTAAGCATCAAGGAAAAAATCCCCAAAATGTTTGCAAGATTTGGGGTTTTCAAGCAAATGCCCCAAAATTCAAGAAGAAATTTGGGAAATTTTGGGATTTGCTGCAAAATCCCCAAATTTTGTGCTTCATAAGGGCACTACATGCGAACAAGAGTAATTTGAAGGCTTAATGTTGATTAAGGTTTGAGGGGCTAAATAATTTAATTAAAAAAAGAAGACGGGTAGTGTCAGGAACAAAGAATCAACATGTGTAGGTTTCAATGAGCGATTAGAACAACTTCAGGAGTCAATCTGACATGGTGAGTAAACTGCGCAAGCTGTTGGAGCTATATTAATGACATGGCACAAGCTGCCAGTTGTCTGTTTCACGCTAGGTGACATGCGTAAGATAGGTGATAACAAAGGGCGACATGGTAGATTTCACGTGAGATAGGTGATAGCAACGGGTGAAAGGGTAGACTTTACGTGAGATAGGTGACAGCAACAAGCAGAAGAATAAACTTCACGGAAGCAGTCGGTAAGACTTGATGCAGGGCAAACAGGCTATCGAGACAAAGTCAACAAGCAGACTGTCGAGCAGAACAAAGCAGGGTGTGTGGCATGACAGTCGGGTGAACTATTGAGACCTCGTCAAACAGGAGGCCACGGACAAGAGGCAAACAATGTGTAAACTAAAGAGAGCAACTAACCTCAAGGCTCAACGGTGGCTATGGCAACACATGAGTAAGGTGGCAGCTGAAATGTATAGCTCTGATACATCTGTTAGGTTAGGGTTCAACACCACACACACACTCACACACACATAGTGAACAAGTAAATAGCAAGAGAGAAGAGAGTGTTGGAAGGTCACATCCACTATGTGAAAATGAATGTAAGTACAATCCCTAAGGTACTAAGTACCACACCCATTGACTAGTGTTCACACGAAGGAAAAACCCTTCTCCAGTTAGAAGGTAAAAAGTGCCCATGAGATAAGGGAGTGTTCATACGTGAACATAGAAGGAACATGATAAGTGTAACAAACTAATTGGAAATATGCATAGGTTGTTAAAACCAATCTGAGAGATTATCCAACAAGTGCAACAATAACAAAAGAGAGACGCTAACAAACATCGGCATGAGTTGATCCCCCAAGAAGATCAATGGTGCTATCCCAAGATCCAAAAGCAATTGAAGCAATTTGTGGAGTTTTCACCTAAGCTAGCACATCAGAAGAAGGGGCTTTGTCATAGTGTTAAGAAGCTAAGTGATGTGATTGATCAATTGGAGTTGCCCTCTAATTTTAAAATGCATCCAATGTTTCATGTAAGTAATCTTGTGGAGTATCATAGACCTATTCCTATTGTGACCCCAAATCAAGAGAAGCTAAAATTAGTGGATACTAACAGTCTTTACTGTTGAGCTAAAAAATATATTATATATTCATTAGCTCTTTATACAGCCCCAAAATTTAATTTATTATTACCAAACTTTTCTAGAGATTGTTTGTCCCCCATACGCCAAACCCTAATTTGGGAGGATCCACTCATCTATAAATAGGAGGCAGCCCTATCACTTAGCCCATCTTTGATTGCATGTTGCTGGTACTCTGTTCTCTGCTGCACACACCCCTTCCTAACAAATATCACAGTTCCAGCCATTGTTCATTAGTCTGGCACCTACATCCAGCCCACCATTGACATTTGGTGATCAATCTACAGCCCTCTAGACCCTACATTTGCTTCTGGCGATAGTCTACAGCCTCCTGCCAGCAGTTTTCAGCCTTTGCGATCTGTTAGAGGAGCTCCAAGTCCTTGCATTTGCTACTGCCTGGTCATCTACTGCCTGTATTTGCAGCATATCAGCTGTCGCCATCATCAGCAGGGGCAGGATACTGCTGTGTTTTCACAGCCCAGCTACCACCTGCTTCATTTTGGCACTGTTCTAAGTTCTTGCTGCTGCCCTGTTCCAGTCACGTTCAGCCTGATAAAAACTCTTAGATTTGTATTTGCTGCTGCTGATCACATCTGGAGGCTGTCTGCTGTCATTCTAGATTCGTATAGATTATGATACACTCTCCAACTTATACCCTCTACCTTGGTCCTTCAAAGATACAAGAGTTCAAGGTTTTGTATTCACTTTGCATAGCTTGTTTATTACATTGAGCATTGTATCTATCCATTAATTATTCTTTCATCTTCTATATTCATTGTCTTTAAGTTACCCTAAGCCCGTTGAGTTCTTTTATCAATCTATGATTTGTTGCACGATTGTTTTATATTGTGTGTTTAAGTATTTCTTTACATGATATCAGAGCTAAGTACTCTTTGAAGAAATGTAATGAACCGGGCATACGCGAAAATACCAATCGCACTTACCGTATAAAAGGTGTAAGAGGGTTTCCTCAAGCATCACGGAATTATCAAGCAATCTCTCTTCCACCTCTCTTCAGCTCTCATGGCTTCTCCTTCTCTCTCTCTCTCTCTCTCTCTCTCTCTCTCTCTCTCTCTCTCTCCTTCCTGTCTTTCTCTCTCCTCTTCTTCTCCTACAGTCTTTCTCTCTCTTCTCTCCCTTAGTTAGGCTAGCTAGGTCTCCTTCATTACAATTGGTATTAGAGCCTTGTCCTTGATCCTTCTTCTTCCCTTAGATTTAGGTTCCTTACAATTCTTCACAGTTAGAAAATCCTAGTTACACAGTTCCCACACGTACACAGGGAGTACTCAGACAAGCTGTCAACCTTCTTGAAGACTATGGTAACCTTTCTTGGGGAGCTCGCTGGAGGTTTGACCGCATCTGGAGGTAGAAGGGCAAGAATGGCAGCTCGTTTTTACTTCACAAAGCAATTTTATCGGTGCCTCTTCCAAAAAGACCCCTCTCGACTTAGGGGAAAGACTAACTGTGACTATCTTTTACAAAAGTGAGTCTTCCCCCTTCTTTCTCTTAGGACCCTCAAGCTGCCATGGAAGCTCCATCCCAAAATCTTTCAAGATCTCTCTCCCCCTTCTTCCAAGGCTTGCATGGCACCTCCAGCCACTTTCTTGAGACCTTGGGCTCACCCTGGAGTACCTGAGTGCCATCCCATACCCTGCTGAAGCCCCCAAGCTGGCCCCATAATTTCAGGCACATACTGATCTACGGCACACTACTGAAGCCCCAGGGCTGCCCCCATAATTTCATGGCACATACTGATCTGCAGCATTTTTTTTAGGGGATTGATCTGCTGCTCTTCCTTGCCACCACCCATATCCTCATCAGCATCAGGGATGCCTGCATCGTCACTGATCTGCTGCTCTTCCTCACCACCACCCATATCCTTATCAGCATCAGGGACGCCTCCATGGTCATCGATGCTGAGGCCAAGCTTCAGCATGCAATGGATTCGGTTGCCAAATGTGTTGGGATCATCCAAGCTGAAACCAGATGTGAGCAAGGCAGTCTCAAATAGGAGTAGCACCAGGTCTTTGATAGAGCAACGGCCTCATCTGGATTGATGCTCTTACATAGCTCCTTTCCATTGAAGAAGTCTTCAAGCAGCTGTTGAACCTTCGAGATACACGTTGAGTCTCCCACAAGCACGACATCATGGATGCTGCTCTTGTCCATCTTGGCATCCCTCAGGCACTTCTCCACAGGCTCCATGCATTTTCTAAACAGATCCATGTTCAACTCCTCAAACCTGGCTCTGGTTATGGTGGAATAGAAATCAATGCCTTTGTAAAGAGAGTCGATTTCAATGGTCGTCTGTGCAATGGATGAAAGAGTCCTCTTGGCCCTCTCGCATGCCGTTTTGAGCCTTCTCAAAGCCCGGGCATCGCCAGTGATCTCCTTCTTGTATTTCCTCTTGAACTCTTGAACAAAATGGCTCACCATGCAGTTGTCAAAATCTTCATCCCCTAGATGCGTATCTCCTGTTGTGGACTTCACCTCAAAGATTCCCTCTTCTATGGTGAGAAGAGACATATCAAACGTGCCTCCGCCTAAGTCAAAAATCAGCACATTCTTTTCTCCAATGCTTGATGCCTTCTTGTCTAGACCATAAGCGATGGCTGCTGCTGTTGGCTCTCCTCATGACATTGAGGCCTGCAATTACACCTGCATCTTTAGTGGCCTACCTCTGCGAGTCGTTGAAATAGGTGGGAACAAAACAAAAACAGAGGAGCTCAAATCCTCTCTCTAACCCAAGAATGTCAAAAAAAACAAACTGCAGTCCAAGAGCATGATATGCTCGCCCAAAGGAAGGATAAGCATGAATTTCTTGGAGGACAACCATAAATTTCTTGGAGTGGGCAGCCACTACCTCTTCCCCAAGCTTAAGCAAGGTATGTCTCACGGTTCTTGGTCTCTCTTCTCCAACCACTTGCTGAGCCCAACCTCTCGCTTGGAGAGATTAAAGAATTACATGAATTCTTGTTTAGGCTAAAGCTATGGATCACCTATTGATTGCCTTCTTCCATTATGCACTTCTTGAAATGCATGCATGACTGAGCACACTTCAAATTTCTTTCCTATTGGCTGAGAATTTAGCTCGTAACCCATAACCATGCTTGGTCTTGATTCTTGATCATTAAACCAAAAATTGTAAGAAAGGGTAAGTGATGCAATCAATAAGTCACTGATTTGCAGAGATAACCCTTTCCCCAGCCCATTTCCTTATTGATCATGCATATCATGAACGGCCCAATCCTCAATTTGTAAATGCATATCATGTTGGTCGCTTAATAATAAATGTTTGCCATGTATATTCCAGGTGAGAAAAAGCCTGATGCCAGGCGAGGTGGCAAGATAAAAGAGGGGTGACCTCCCCTTGCCATCAAAGACCCTGAAGGGGTGCACAACCCGGCCCGGGGGGGATTTTGCCCACCTCCCGGTGATTCGGAGTCCAAAATTTGTTTGCAAGTGCACGTACTCTAAATTGGTGGCCCGAGCCCCAACCATTGACATCCAATTAGCTTGCACATGTATGGACAGCAAATGTATGACTTGATGGATGTATACACATGTATCGGTAGAGAAAATGTATGACTTGGTGGATGTATGATGGCTAAATGCACATGTATTGGCAGAGAACATGTATAACTTGATGGATGTATGGTGAATGTATGCAGTGGGAGATAGGTATACCTTGTCTCAGCTCCGAAAAGTCAATTACAGCAAATTCTGCATATTTACTGTGAGAAATATTTTTTCTTGGCTTCGTAGAGAGGATCAAGGGCTCCGCCGCCCTCTCCCCTTGGAGGCAAGACATGGCCAGCAAGGTTTGGGTAGCACCCATGGTTTTCCCCATAGCACCTATGAGATGGGCGAGCCCTTTATGCGACATGATGAGCCCATCCTCCCATCACCCATGACAAACCCTTCCAGCCCATCCTTGGGACAGCAACTCCCCTGTAGTGGAAGCTATATGCAAGAGCAAAATGCAAATTTTGGGCAGCATAGTATCCAAATTCCAAGGTGCACATGGGCAACATGAGCCCATCCTCCCATCACCCATGACGAACCCTTCTAGCCCATCCTTGGGACAACAACTCCCCCGTAGTGGAAGCTATATGAAAGGGAAAAATGCAAATTTTGGGCAGCGTAGTATCTAGGGTGCACATGGGCTGCATGCACATGGTAATGGGCTGCATGCACATGGTAATGGGCAGCATGCACATGGCAGTTTTGGGCAGCAAGGTCCCAATGTTCAGTTTGGTTCGCATGTACTGAATGGGCAGCATGGAAATTTTGGGCAGCAAGGCCCTAATAATCAATTTGGCCCACATGTAATGCATGGGCAGCATGGCACCCAGGGACATTTTGGTCAGCAAGGCATGTATGGGCAACAAGGTATATATGGGCAGCATGCAGCACATGGCATGCATGGGCAGCAGGGCCCAAATGAATTACGTGACAAGATTGTCTTTACTAAATTTAATGGGCAATCCTCATCCCCGGTTGAGTTAGAGGAATTGACCTCTAAACTCGAAGCCTACTTCCTCATTTACCCCCATACCGATGAGGCCAAAATTATATTCGCCTCCCTTAACTTAGAGGGCTTTGCCCACACATGGTGGGGATACATTCAAAGGGAAAACTAGCAGTTTCATGATTGGGAAGATTTCAAGATGCACATGGTTCAAGTTTTTGTCTCCCCAGTAGAGAAGGAACGTTTGGCAAGGCAATGGTATCATTTTGGCCAACGTAATCTCACCGTGTGGAGGTATACTAACCAGTTTATGAACCTATCCATGTATGTGGAAGCTGTCAATGATGAGGCCAAACTGCATAAATACATTTATGGGCTGGATTCGAATCTCTCAGCTGATGTAATGGATTATGGCTCAAAAGCCAGCCACCTTGTTTGACGGCATAGAGTTGGCTGAACAGTATGGCAGGAAATACCACCGCAATGAGGGCATGCAGCCCATTTCAGGACAACAAAGATACCCCGCTAGGCAGCCCCCATATGCTGGAGATTATCCCAGCAACAGTGCATTGAATGGCAGCCCAAAGTTACGGACTTATCCCACTTTTAATGCTGAGAGAAAACATGGCAGTTTGGGACAGCACCTCCGCCCAAAGGTGACACAAAGTATGCTGAAAGTAAGACTCCGAATGCCTTCGGTTCGAATGGCCAAAGATTCGTTTCCCCGGATGTTGTCAAGGACCAAAAGGCTAAGGGTTTATGCTTTAAGTGTGGGGATAAATATACGCCCGATCATGCATCCCAATGCCCATTTAAGAATGCCATTGTTAGGTTTAATAACATGTATGTGTTGGAAGATTGTGATAGAGTGGATGAGGACCCACATGACACACCACAGATGGTGACATGCTGAAAATGCAGAACTTGAAGAGGATCTTGACCCCGATCAGTTTTATGATTCTCCATATGGATTCCCTTTTGACCCCGATGGCTGCCCCACATTTGGCTTGGCTGGAATTGATACTTTACCCCCCCCCCCCCCCCCACTTACCCCATATCAGTTTGCTCAATCTCCATGGATGTATGGACGGGTTCTAGGAGCCCGAGCACTCTCTGGGTACATGGAAACATTAATGGCAAGAGTGTATATATCCTCATAAATAGTAGCAGCACACAGTTTTGTGAACAAATCCACCCTTGCCTATCTCACATGTATTCCTACTGAATAAGTGGCTAACGGGAGTGAAGAGATAAGCTCCCATGTCTGCACACAAGTGCCTCTCAGGTTGGCTGTAAATTATGCAGCAGTGGGGGACCTAATTACACTTGATATCGGCCCCGTGGATGTTGTCTTAGGCTATGATTGGCTGAAGCAATTGGGGAAGATTTCTATGGACTTCTCTCAGCTGTACATGGAGTTTGTGGTGCATGGGCAGCTTGTACATTTGGAAAGCATCAAAGAAAATGCAGATTTTCAACTTACAAGAGCAAGACAACTGAAAAAGGAATTTAAGAAGCGCTCATAGATCTTTGTTTTGCATTTGAATAAGGATGTTCAGGACCAGCACAATTCTTGGAAGAAAGATGCAGCATTGAAGGCACTCTTGGCTGAATATCGGGATCTCTTTCAACCCCCCACCACCCTCCCACCTAAGAGGCAAGTAGCCTACCTGATAGACTTGAAGCCCCATGCCAAACCAATCAATAAACCCCCGTATCGACTCTCTAAATGTGAGCGAGGGAAAGTAGCCAAGCAAGTCAGGGAGCTCATTGAGATGGGATTCATCAAGCCTAGCTCTTCCCCTTATGCCTCCCCTTTTACTCAACGGATATTTGAAGAGATGCATTCTTCTCCGATTGCTAATCACTTACGGGTATTTGTCACGAGGACGTGGATGCTTTGCTTATGTTTAATTGACATTTGATTAAAGGATTAATCAAATGTGCAATTAAAAGATGCTCGTGTATTGCACATGTGAGGTGCAAGCTACTTTTTCACAATTGAAGGCCGAAGCACCCTGTGAAAAATATGGGTGTCAAAGGCAAAAGTTGTAACAAGTTACACTTGTTAGATTCTAGGTGAATTTCGGTGTCAGTTTGCCCCTAGGACCATTAATTGGCCATTAACTATCAGTGGTGACACTAGGGACTAGGCATTAATTAATGGATTAATGCTTGTCCAAGGGTCAATTAATGCATGGGACCACTTTGGGTTACAAATGGCCTAGCCAATTAATTTTTGGATGGGCAAGGTCAATTTTCTTGGCATGGATTAAGGGTTGAATTAATTTTCAGAATTAATTAATTCTGAAAATTAATTAAATGGCTAGAAATTGCTGAAAATGGATTAAGAAAGCTGCCACTTGGCAAAACTTTCCCATGCAAGTGGGGGAAAGGCTAAATAGGGCTGAAGGGAGAGGAAAATCTCGTTTTTTCATTTTGGAACTGTTGGAAAGAGGTGTTGAACTGTGGCTGCCAGCTTTTGGGACCATTTCCCAGCCATTGGAGACCATTTTGGTGATGGAGATTACATATTCTTGACCTTGGGAAGCTGGCAATTGCTGCTGATGCACTTTCTCCTGAAGATCACAGTCTCTAATGCTCCTATCGTTGTTAGTGCATCCGTTTGGGGCTGGTACAGCAGGGCAGCAGCTGATTTTGATCAGTTCTTCACGACAAATCTCAGAATTTTCTCTCTTTATAGCATTCTCTCATCTCCTTCAGCCTATGCTCAGCCATTCTCGGCAATTCTCAGCCATTTGGAGAAGATTTCAGCCATTTTTGGTGGGTTGATCTGTAATTTATGTAGTAAACCCTAATTTACAGCAAAAATTAGGGTTTAGCAGCCACCTTGGGATCCATGCCAGAGATTGAAGGCTCAAGGGACCGAAATCAACAGCTGATAATTGAAGATTATCAAGGGATTTCAAGAGCCAGCCCATCCCGAATTGATTTGGGGCAGCATTTGACCAGCCAAGGGTCAAATTGGAGAAGAAGAAGTCCTAGATGAATCAAGGGGCAAATGACCCAAAAGGCTTGTTGGTCATTTATGACAGCAAGAGCAATTGGTTAGCAAGAGGAGATTGAAGAATCTCAAGTTGTACTCCTTCCAATTGAATAAAAGCTAAAGAAATATCACAAGGGGCGCCAGTTTTGGGACCAACAGGGTGTCTACTGTCCAAGAATGTTATGGTAAAGTGTATATTTCATTTTATGTGCATTTATTTATTGTTGTAATTAACTCTTAAATCAAGTTATCACCACCTATTCCAAGAAGGAAGGCTGGTTTCATGGTTCCATTGCCGAGATACATTAAATCTCTTGATTTGGTGGGCCCGAGGCACCTGATTGCAAGCCAAAGCTTTGGCTAGTGTTGATCTTTGAGCTCAGCTGAGAAATTACAGCAAGATGTCTTCATACAGTGGGATGCAATCAAGCAGTAATGATGCCTCTCATGATGCACATTCACATGGGGAATGAAGAAAATGCAATGCCTAATATTGGACAAGGCTCTCATGATGGACAACAAGCTGAAAATGTTGCTATTGGGCAAGATGCAAGGCCTCCAAGCCGTCATGAGGTAGATGACCAGCAAAGTGAAGAGGAATTTGATGACCAATTCAAGAATCGGATGAGAACAGCAACAAATCTCTTTGCTGAATTGGCAAAGGATCCTCAGTTCACCCGATTTTTGAATGCTTCGAAGAAGAACAGCAAGGGCAAGAAGAAGAAGTCAACTTCTACACCTTCGGGACAGCAAGGTGCACCAAAGGTAGTGCCAAATCCTTCACTTGAAGCTCCTAAAGAGACCAATGAAGCTAAACAGTTGGTACCTATGGGGCAAGGAACGCAAATGCAAGGCCATTATGGAAGTGCCAATCCAATGGATTTTGGAAAGCCGGCATGTATGCTATGATGGGGCAGCCAGGATACTTTGGTGGTAGCCCGATTTTTCATGCAATGGTTGGCCAAGGTCCGCATACAGGAATGCATGGCACAAATTCCTATGGTATGCAGCAGCCAATGCATGGTGTGCAAGGCCCATTGTATTCGGGTATGGTTGGAAATGTGCAAAACCCTATGTATGGTAGCATTGGCTTGATGCCCTAGGGCACAAAGTGGAATGTTTGGCAATGCATCTGCACCCCCGAATGCTTATGGGGCTCAAGGAATGACTGCTGGTCATCCAAATGCTTCATTTGGGCTTGGTCATGATGTAAATACAGCAAATACACCCTTTTTGCAGCAGCAACTGTATGACAACTTGACTCCCAAAGGGGAAGCAAAAGACTATGATGAGGGTGAAAAAGCAGTGAAGTTTGAGTCCTTCAATGGTGCACAAGATAGGCTGAAAGCTTTGACTTTCATTCAGCAGTTTGATGCAGCCTATTCTAGGGGAAACTTCACCGAATCCTCTAAGATTTGAAAGGATGCCACTTTCTTGAAGGGAAATGCATTGCAGTGATAGTCCACGCTCTTGATGCAAGGTAGAGCACCATCAACATGGGTACAATTTAAGCCAATGTTTGCATCGAATTGGTTGACTAGTACCTTTGAGGTGGACATCATGACAGCTTGGAACAAGCTTGATGCAAAGGAATGCAAGAATTTAGAGCAATACAAAAAGAAGTTTTGGGATGCATTGCTGCCCGTCACTTCTTATCGGTCGGTTCCCCTTCATGAGCAAGTGGAGAAGTATGTATGTGGTTTGCCTAAAGGAATCAGAGATTTTTGCATTAAATCGATTGTTTCAAGCATGTCTCAGCTTATAGAAACTGCTACTACAGCTGATACATTGCTGCGTGGAAAGGATGCCAGCTTTCATGACCATGATGAGGAGTCAAATGTCAAGGAATGAAGGCTGAGAAAAATGGCAGATCTGAAAATCAGGCTGAAAAGAGGCAAAAACAGCAGCAAAGACCTTCGAAAAGTGTGGCAAAGCGTAGGGAATTGAGGGCTGCTAATAAATGTTACATATGTGAACAAGAGGGACACATTGCTAGGAACTGTCCTAATCAACAACAAGCTGATAACAATGATAGCATATGAAAGAATTAGTGATGTATGGAATATCACACTGGGTTGAATGTGATGAAAGATCAAACATGCATTGTATGTTAGCAAGTGAAGCATGGTAGGCAAAAGATGCCGCAGTTTATTACAGCTTATGTAAGGATAAAGTATGCGTTTCAAAGAATTTAAGGAATGTAAAAGGGAGCACCTGATCACCATGGATGTATGTTGTATTTCTCAAAGGGTGATTATGTATTGCTGCGTTTTGAAAAGTCAAGGCTGAAAAAGATAAAAGGGCAAACAAGAATGTATCTGCAGTTCAGAACGAGGAACTATGGACCTTTCCAGGTGTTAGAGAGGATTAGCGATGTGGTATATCGGCTGAAATTGCCTCTACACTAGCGGATACACTATGCCTTTCATGTGAGCTTGTTGAGGCCTTTTTATGGTGATGTGCCTAAGGATATATCTGCTGAAATTCAATCTAATGTAGAGGAGCTGAATAAGATATTGGTATCTGAGCAGATTTTGGCACATAAAGAGAAAAGGTCAAAGGTAAAACTTCCATAAGCTATTGGATGAAGTTCACAACTGTTCACCAATGGATGCTAAATGGATGGAAGAGGATAACTTGGTAGACCATCCTCAGTTGTTGCAACTTTACCTTGATGCCTTTCAGTTAGAGCCGACTTTGGATCGAGCTCTTTCAGGTTCAGCAAGGCAAGGGTCTAGAGTACCACCTCATACTCAAGGGGGAGGTAGCACTTCCACTCCTCCAGGAATGGACTGCTCTCGTGTATAGTGGATCTCAAATGTATTCAGCATCCATCCAAGGTACTGTGCTGACAATATGTCTGCCATGAGGTCACTATTCAGTGTACTAGTCACTGTGGTATGTATGCAAATGGGTATGGTTTTCACTACAGCTCTGAAACTGCACATTGCATCAAGTTATGATCATGAGAGACTGATTACCGAGTGCTAGTTTTCAGTATATGATCATTAGTTTCAGTGGTATTCAGCTGGTTCTATGGACAGCAGCATGTGTACTGAATGCCATTGACAATTCAGCCATGGTTTCGGCTCGGTTTATGCTTTACTATGGTTGTGTAGTCAACATTGTTGAGAAACAAGAGTTTGGGATGCATCCAATGAGTTTCTGGCAACAGTTCTGAACTATTGTTGAGCTTTATGCTATGTTTATGCTGGCTGGAAATTTTCAGCAAATGGTGGGCATATGAGATAGTTAGCCAGCAGTAGCCAATGTTGTGTTGACTATGATGCCTTGTGAAAATTCCAGTGCAATATTGTTTACTTTGACACATTACAGTGCAATCGAGGACAATTAAGGATTTCAAGGGGGTGGTCTGTCACGAGGACATGAAAATTTGATGCTTTGCTTATCTTTAATTGACATTTGATTAAAGGATTAATCAAATGTGCAATTAAAAGATGCTCATATGTTACACATGTGAGGTTCAAGCTACTTTTTCACAGATGAAGGCCGAAGGACCCTGTGAAAAATATGGGTGTCAAAGGCAAAAGTTGTAACAAGTTACACTTGTTAGATTCTAGGTGAATTTTGGTGTCAGTTTGCCCCTAGGACCATTAATTGGCCATTAACTATCAGTGGTGACACTAGGGACTAGGCATTAATTAATGGATTAATGCTCGTCCAAGGGTCAATTAATGCATGGGACCACTTTGGGTTGCAAATGGCCTAGCCAATTAATTTTTGGATGGGCAAGGTCAAATTTCTCGACATGGATTAAGGGCTGAATTAATTAATTCTGAAAATTAATTAAATGGCTAGAAATTGCTGAAAATGGATTAAGAAAGCTGCCACTTGGCAAAACTTTCCCATGCAAGTAGGGGAAAGGCTAAATAGGGCTGAAGGGAGAGGAAAATCTCGTTTTTTCATTTTGGAGCTGTTGGAAAGAGGTGTTGGACTGTGGCCGCCAGCTTTTGGGCCCATTTCCCAGCCATTGGAGACCATTTTGGTGATGGAGATTACATATTCTTGACCTTGGGAAGCTGGCAATTGCTGCTGATGCACTTTCTCCTGAAGATCACAGTCTTTGATGCTCCTATCATTGTTGGTGCATCCGTTTGGGGCTGGTACAACAGGGCAGCAACTGATTTTGATCAGTTCTTCGCGACAAATCTCAGAATTTTCTCTCTTTACAGCATTCTCTCATCTCCTTCAGCCTATGCTCAGCCATTCTCGGCAATTCTCAGCCATTTGGAGGAGATTTCAGCCATTTTTGGTGCGTTGATCTGTAATTTGGAGGAGATTTCAGGCAATTCAGCCATTTTTGGTGGGTTTAGCAGCCACCTTGGGATCCGTGCCAGAGATTGAAACCTCAAGGGACTGAAATCAGCAGCTGATAATTGAAGATTGTCAAGGGATTTCAAGAGCCAGCCCATCCCTAATTGATTTGGGGTAGCATTTGACCAGCCAAGGGTCGAATTGGAGAAGAAGAAGTCTTGGGTGAATCAAGGGGCAAATGACCCAAAAGGCTTGTTGGTCATTTATGACAGCAAGAGCAATTAGTTAGCAAGAGGAGATTGAAGAATCTCAAGTTGTACTCCTTCCAATTGAATGAAAGCTAAAGAAATACCGCAAGGGGCACCAGTTTTGGAGCCAACAAGGTGTCTACTATCCAAGAATGTTATGGTAAAGTGTGTATTTCATTTTATGTGCATTTATTTATTTCTGTAATTAACTCTTAAATCAAGTTATCACCACCCATTCCAAGAAGGAAGGCTGGTTTCAGTATTTAAGACGTATGGCCGCATTGCAAAAAGCTTCGTTTGGAAAGGCCTATGGCGGGATTTTAAAGACTTCGTGTCTAGATGTATGCCTTGTCGGCAAAATAAGCACAACACTCTTAAACCGGGTGGATTATTGCTGCCTTTGCCTATACCCAAAGGCAAATGGACCCACATTACGATGGACTTCATCACCCGGTTGCCTACAACCAAGAAGGGCTGGAAGAGCATCTATGTGGTAGTTGACCGCCTCACTAAAGCAGCCCATTTCATCCCTACAAAATCTCAGTTTACAGCATCTCAAGTTGCCACTCAATTTATGGAGCATCTATTTAGGTTGCATGGATTGCCACATGTCATAGTGCATGACCGGGATATCAAATTTATGAGTCAATTTTGGCAAACAATTTTCAGCTCCATGGGGACCAAATTAGCTCCGTCTACAACCTATCATCCCCAAATGGACGGGTAACCGAGCGGGTTACATTTTTGTCATGACGTGCAGAATGCTTGGGATATGTGGCTGCATTTGGCTGAGTTTGCTTAAAACAACTCCACTCATTCGAGTATTGAAGTATCCCCCTTTGAGGCATTCTATGGTTATCGAGTGCCCCTCCCCACTGTGGTCTTTAGTGAGAAGCTTAACCCCCTTGGGAAAGAAGAGTGAACCGCATGCAAGCCTTGCTTCAGCAATGCAAGGTCAATCTCAAAAAGGCTCAAGAGAACATGAAGCTCCATGCGGATGCAAAGAGACACCCTCTTGACTTCCAAGAAGGCGACTTGGTACTCCTCAAGGTCCCCAAGTCCCGTTATGCTACAGTTAAAGATGGCTCTTGCAACAAGTTGGCACATCGTTACTACGGGCCCCACACAAGACTTGGCCTACCGCCTCCAACTCCCCCCTAACACTATGATACATAATGTATTCCATGTGAGCGAATTGAAGCCATTCATAGGCACCCCCAAAGATTATGTGGAGGAACTGCCCCCCATGGATAAAGAGGGCCTTATTCAGTATGTGCCTGAAACGGTCATAGGAGAGCATGAAAAGCAACTTTGTACTCAATCCATTCATGAGTACTTGATCAAATGGCAAGGCCTACTTCTAAAGGAAGCTTCTTGGCGCCCGCCCTCTATTTTGGATGAGTTTTCCCACCTCAAGGCGGCTGCATTGGCTGGATCTTGACCACACTTGGCCCCTATTTGGCCTACAGCCTGCTTCTGGACAGCCATCTATTTTGCACCAGTTTTGGTCCTAAGCTATTCTCAACCCCACCTTACCTACACGACCTGAAAGTACACCTTAAGGGCTCCGCAAGGACACCTCACTTGTCCCGATCGGAGTTTCCTACGGGAAGTTATGGCTGTTCTCCTACAGCAGTCCTATCTTGGACAGCATACCTGTCTACTTCTGGACAGACATCTGTTTTGCAACATCTTGGACTGCACACTGTCCACTCCATCCAAGGCCTTGTTTTCATGACATGGACGCCCTTGCTTATTGCCCTTGTATCACACACAGAGTAGTACTTTGTAGCCTCCCCTCCCTATTCCTCCTTTGTTTTTTAAGACAAAAACTTCATGAGAAGGGATGGTTTGTAATGAACCGGGCATACGAGAAAATACCAGTCACATTGACGGTATAAAATGTGTAAGAGGGTTTCCTCAAGCATCACGAAATTATCAAGAAATCTCTCTTCCACCTCTCTTCAGCTCTCATGGCTTCTCTCTCTCTCTTTTTTTTTTTTTTGGTAAAAGGTAATTATATTAATTACGAAAGAAATACAAGATTACTGGATTACAAGATACATGATGACACAAAGCCATCATGTGAAGAGGTTTTCTCTTTCTCTCTCTCTCTCTTTTTTCTGATTACAAAATACACGAGGGCCCTAGGCCAACGTGTGGGGAAGCCCCGTAGTAATGCACTGAAAAAGTTACACCAATCATGGCAACGACCCAGAGGCAATTGCCATATGCCACGGATGCAAATCCTCACGAGGGAGCAAGTCGGAGTGTCGGATGATATCCAGCTGCCAATGCAAGAGCCCTTTAAGCCTGGCAACATGTCGGGGTACATTAGAGGCCGAATCAAAGAGAAAAGCATTGCGCGTGGTCCAAATGTGCCAGCATCCCCAATATCTGAAAAAGTGAAATAAGATCTTCTCATGCAACTATGGCGGTGCGGAATACATCGGGCGCACAAAAACCCAATCGAAAGGAGTTAGCGAGGATCCCACCACCGCGCGCCAAATGTGCGACAAGAGTGACCAGATATTCTTGGCGAGCGGGCAAGAGAGAAAACGATGTCGGGCCGATTCCGCCGGTGTGGTACAGAAGAAACAATTGCCATTCGAGATGCGACGCTTGGCAAGGGCCGAGGCCAGAGGAAGACCACCAATCATTACCCGCCAAAGAAAAACCTTGCATTTGAAAGGTGTCTTATTTTGCCAGCCCTCCATCAGCGTTTTGTGCCACCATGACAGCGATTTCTGCAGTCCCCAAACAGTGTTAGCTTTCTCTCCCAGCCATTGGTGATCTTGAACAAGAAGATGATACACCTGATTCGTGGAGGCCTTTTCCAGACTCAGGCGGCCTGCAAGATCCCAGTCCTGCCAAGGGCGATCCACCGTCAAGGCAGGAAAGGGTTGCCGACCCTGAAGCTTCGACGAAAGCTGCTCCCACAAATCACGGTATCCACGCGGGATCTTAAAGAGTCGGCGAGCAGTCCGAAATGAGACGAGGACATTGCGAGTAGCAAGGGTAGCATCCGCAACCGACATCACACCTAAACGGGCCATGCGATTAAATCTTGGTCTGAGTTGATGTTTATCTTCCCATGAAAGGAGTCTCGACACTGCCAACAATTCCAGCTGAAAGGAGTTAGTCTGCAAGCGGTCCCCCACTGGGTGCCAGCGGGCCTTTTGGAGCACCACTTTCCAAGAGGCGACCAAGTGCAGTAACAAAGAGGAAGAGGGACTGGAAACACGAGAGTCAGCATTAAGGACATGCCACCAGGAGGCCCGAAGCCGTGTGTTGCCATGGCGGAGCCCGCTGTCCTCAAGAAAATAACAGGCTATGATGGACCAAGGGTGGTGATCCACACACATGGCACGAAAAAGGGACCAACGGAGAGCTAACATATGAGTGTGTGCATCCAAAATCGCTCCGCCACCCATGCGCTTAGGGGTACATGCGTGTGACCAAGAAATCCAGGAAATGCCGGCCTGCAGTGAGTCCTTCTTCCATAGCATGAAACGGATGGGCTGAGTGAGGGCCTTCAAAGTAGTAGGAGTCCATGGCAACAATGGCAGGAAATACGTTAGCATTGGAAGCATGATTGTCTGGGCCACTTTGAGGCGGACATGGAATGGCCACGCTTGCGACTTCCAATACATAAACTTTGCTGCCAGTTTTTGTGAAATCCACTCCAGCAGGGCTTTTGGCCGTACATCCACCCCCAATGGGTATCCAAGATGCCTGACAATGGAGCCACGGGAAACCACCCGGCCTTGCCAGCCTAAGGACTGCAAATCAGGCTCCGTACAATTGAGAAGGGCTGACTTAAGGGCATTGATGCGAAGCCCAGAGGCCTGACCAAAGAGTGTCCAAACATCTAATGCCCTTCGAATGTTGTCCCTGTCCGCCTGCAAAATCATAAAGGTGTCATCCGCCAAAGATTGGCTAACGAAGTGCTGACCCAACGGAAGAGACAGACCGGCCAGCTGGGCAGAGGCTGCCATGGAGGATAACATTGAAAGGACCGGGTGAGTCGCCAGGGCAAAGAAGAGAGGGCTCAAAGGACAACCCTGTCGGACCGAGCGTGCAAGGACAAATGGCTCTGTAACTCCACCATTAAGCATAACTCTGGAGGAAGCCTCAGCACTAATGGTGTAGATCAATCGGGACATTCGGGTACCAAAGCCCATAGCCGACATGAGGTCTGCAATGAAAGACCAATCCACATAATCAAATGCCTTTTCCAAGTCCAATTGGATCAATACCACTTCCTGACCGGAGTGCCGCGCATAGTCAATGGCCATTTGCACATTTAAGATATTATGCAGAATGTTGCGGCCCTTAATGAAACCATATTGGAGAGGATGCACAATAGCTGGAAGGTGCTTGTGGAGCCGATTCGCCAGCACTTTGGAGTAGATTTTATACATGGAGCCCATCAAAGAGATTGGTCGCCAGTGTTGCAACTTTGACGGCGAAGGGACCTTTGGAATTAGTTTGATAAGGCCTTCTTTCCATGAGGAGGGCATGACCCCCGTTTCCCACACCTGCTGAAACATGGCCACCAATGGCTTTGCCAACTGCGTGGCCGAGGTCTGAAAGAATTCATTAGTGAGACCATCCCAGCCAGGGCTTTTATCATTTGGCAGGTGCAACAAAACATCCATAACCTCGTCCTCGCAAATATCCGTCTCCAAAGCGGCTTGCATATCAACTGGAACCTGCTGGCGGACCAGATGATAGAAGACCGCACGGGCATGCGTAACTTGGCTAGAAGGCGAGGAAGAGGAACCAAGAAGATCCATAAAATAGTTTCTGCACATAGTGACAATGGTCTGCGGATCCGTGACCATGCGACCTTCCGAATCCTGGAGTCTGGTCATATTTTCGCGGGGCGGAGATGCATGCAAGGCGCGAAAGAACTTATGAGACTGGCAGGTGCTATCTTGCATTGTGTCCATCAAGTTGTGCAACTTGGCCTGTTGATAAGATTTCAGCTGAAACACTTGAATGAGATGGGCCAACCGCTTCTCCAGAGACAGCAGAAAATCATCATCAGGGGAATCCAGGAGCAAGGAACGGACCAAGGCCAGTAAGTCTTCTGCTGCATGTCGACGTCGGCGGCAAAGCGAGGCATGATGGATCCCATACTGGCGAGCAACCCGCTGCACATTAGAGAGCAGCCGTGCAAATGAAGGCCAGCCCTCAGAGGCGAAGTCCAATAAGAACCTCTCAATCAACTGCTGCATATAGCCCTGGAAAACTGAATGCTTCAGATAAGAGGAGTTGAAACGTAAAGGGAGCCTATCCAGGAATTGCACAAAAGGTGCAATAGAGTGTGCCCGCAGCTCAAGCTGGAGGGGGAAATGGTCCGACAACGCATATTGCCACAAGACCTTCATTTCCAGCATGTCGGGAAGAAAGTCATCGCCCTGCATGATATACATTCTGTCCAGCCGCGACCAGGTAGTTGCATATTGTGCGGAATGAAAAGTAAACCCTGAAAAAGAAGGGTGAAGCCACGACCAAAGATCTTGCTTGAGCACGTGCAAGGCAAAAGAACTCCACACCCGGCTTTCCGGCGTATCCATTACCGAATGCCCTGAAGTGGACTGAGAAGAGTCGACACACATATTGAAATCTCCCATCAAGAATCCCCTTCGGCCGAGTGACATGGAGCCCTGCAAAGTGGACCAAAGATTCCGCCGGGATGCGGGATCATTCGGAGCATAGAGGCCCAACAGCCATAAAATCTCGCCTTCAAATAAGACTTCGATCACCAAAAAGCGGCCCTGCACATCATTTTTAACAAGGACAGGCTGATATTTCTCATGGACAATCATCAGCACGCCCGAATAGTGCGTAGCATGGGACCCTGCATAAAACAGGCGGAATCCATGACAATCCATCACTCTTCCTGCTTCACCATGACTTTTGTGCTCAACTGCACACAATACATCCCACTGGTTCTCGTGCAAGACGGTCCACATGGCATGTTGCTTATGGCGAGAGCAAATGCCTCGCACATTCCACGTGGCTATCTTCATGTATCCTCAAAGAAGGAAGTCAGGAACGAGGCACCTGCTGCCTCGATTTCACCTTTTCCGCGAGAGCATCCAAGACACCCTCATCCAGAAAATCAGCCAATACTGCAAAAGAATTCTGGCGACCTGCGTTGGAGGTAGAAGGGCAATCCACTGCCTTGGGAGAGGGGCGGGGATAACGCCGATCCCAGGGTGTAATAACATTTCCTTTGGCATCGAACGCCAGCTTGGCAGGTGGGCCTCTGCGGCCGTCGGTATAGGCTCTCCTTGGAGACTGATTGCGGGGGCCCGACGGGGCCCTAGGACGCGGAGCCTGCTGTGAAGTGGCCATTTCTTTCCGGCGCGTATACGTGCGCACGGAATCCTGGGAAGCAGAAGGCCCAGGATCCGCCAGGCCTGTATCCAACTTTTTACCTTTTTGAGGACGTGCCTCAATCCAGTCAGTACGACGGGAATCCACACTTCGGACCTATTGTTTGCCTTTGTCCATGACATGAGGAGACTGGAGGGCTTCCTGGGACGTGGCATCAAGCACCATGTCGTCCTTGGGCAGCACAACCTGCGCATCATCCGAAGACGATTGCTTTTCAAGGCATTCGGCCATGAAATGCCCCAATTTACCACATGAAAAGCAGTGGCCCGCAAAGTTGCCCCATTTTAAGCGAAAATACAAAGGATGCATGCCCGAACAATTGAGGCGAAGCCACGCAGGCCTTTTCCTGGCCGTGTCCCATAGCATGCATAAACGATTGCGGTTCATCGCCCTGAGGCTTGGGGGAACCAGCACTGTTCCCACAACTGCCATCGCATCCTTCAACATGGGCCAATAGACCGCCGGACAGTTTTCCACCTCTACCCACACCAGGCATTCGCGTTGAAGCAGACGCTGGAAGTCGGCCATGGGGCACCATGGCACAACATGAACCAGGCGGCGATCAAAGAATAGCGGCAACTTGGACAGGAGCTCAGCGCGATGCGTTTCCGATTTCAGCAGGACCTCATAAAACCCGCGAGGTCCAAGGAAAATCTCCTCAACCGACTCCCCTTGCAATAGATGGTGCAGCCACTGGCGAATATGCGAAAGCATTGGGATCCTGCCAGTGAAGAAAAGAATAACTGCACGGTCATAGAACACGGAGAAGGATCGCAAGACTGATTTGGGGTCCACCGTGGCTTCCAGCACATCATCCGTTCCCGCAACAGAAAAAGATTCGGTATTATGCTGGACATAATCACCAAGCAGAGTATTGGCGAAGTCCAACAAATGCTCCCAGTCGATTTCCTGCGAATCCACCGGATCAGAGGCCACTTGCGCATAGAAGCGTTCCGGAGGACTCATGGGCTCATCAGGCGTAGGCTTGGAGCGTTTGCCGGCAGGGGGCTGTTCAGAACTCGGCGGCAACTCCTCCATGCATGGCACCATATCTTCCGGCTCCTCTGCATCGGAATCAGGGCCAAGGGCTGCCACCGTCCGATCAAGAAAATCCAAATCCAGGCCAGCCATACTGCTGTCTTCACACAGAGGACGAACTCTCTCTCTGCTGAACCGTCAGCCACAGACTTGCTGCGAAGCAGGGGCGACAGGAGATCGGGCACGCAGCCGGGGGCGACGGAGCCTGCAGACGGGGCCTGCAGACGGGGCCTGCAGACTAGGACGACGGGGCTCAGGCGGCGGGGCCTGCTGACGAGGGCGGAGGGCCTGCAGACGAGGGCGGGGCCAGCAGGCGCAGGCGGAGGGCCTGCAGACGAGGGCGGGGCTTGCAGACGCAGGCGGCGGGCCTGCAGACGCAGGCGGCGGACCTGCAGACGATGGCGGACGGGCAGGGCCTGCAGACGAGGGCGGGGCCAGCAGACGCAGGCGGAGGGCCTGCAGACGAGGGCGGGGCCTGCTGACGAAGGCGGAGGGCCTGCAGACGCAGGCGGCGGACCTGCAGACGATGGCGGACAGGCGCAGAGCCTGCGTGCAGAAACGGGGCAAAAGAAAGCAGGCGCAAGCTCGAACCAGGTCGCTACAGAAGACGGGTCACGGCAGGTCGCCATCGCTCCGTTCTCCACGCTCGATCCCCATCCAGGATTCTCTCTCCACTTCTCTCTCTCTCTCTCTCTCTCTCTCTCTCTCTCTCTCTCTCTCTCTCTCTCTCTCTCTCTCGTCTTTCTCTCTTTCTCTCGTCTTTCTCTTTCTTCTCCTGTAGTCTTTCTCTCTCCTCTCCCTTAGTTAGGCTAGCTAGGTCTCCTTCATTACAAAAAACCTAGGCCCTCCATCGAAAAGCTTGTCATCAAAAACAAGAACTCTCAAAGGGAAGATGACTTTGAACACTTCCTCGCCTCTTCAATCTCCTAAACCACCTTTGCCAATACCCAACTAGGAGTCGGTATCTAGACTTCCTTCGTAAGTTCCCAACAGATGAGAAACATCTAACTACTATAGTACTTACAAACCATATGAGAGTTCACTAGCCAAGTACGATTTCATCCTCCTACATTGAGCCTAACAACAACTAGAATGTAGCATTGATTATTCACCCTTAGATTTTGTACACAAGTCTAATGATTTTGCAAGATGAACAAAACATCCATATGCAACTAGCTATCCTATTAGAGAAGCACTCATGGAGTACACACCCTCATATTCTTTCCCTTCTGTTCCTGTGCATCCCCACAACCAAAAGAACCCCGAAAGGTCCTATAACATGAAAGCTTGTCTCTAATCTTTAGTCTAGTACCATGACTAAGTCTCCATGCATCCATAACCTCAGTTCATTCTCTTAAACCTTTCCTTGGAACTCAAGATCCACAACAAATGCAGCAACATACATGGGTGAGCTATAGCAGTCATATATGCAAGGGAGGGTCACCTCTATTTTATATTGTATCTCACTCGGCATCCACTTTTTCCTTGTGGGAATTTGAACATAGCAAGAGTATTATGGGCTAATCAATCATCATGATATGCGTAGATTTGAATCAAAGCTCTCAACTTTCAATGAGATACAATGGAGCCTAGAATGGAATGTAAAATGGAATGGGGAATAGGGAATTACCGTGGTTGGGCAATGACTCACTATTAGCACTTGCCCTTTACAATAGATTATATATTTCTTAATGATCAAAGCACCCACTAATCTAGATTGAAGGTTAGAATGAAAATTTTCGAAACGAGCCACTGATGTATCCACCTCTTCCTTCTTCTTGGAATCCCAACTAGCATCAAGTGTGCTCTATCTATATGCAACATGTGGCCCTGCTAATGCAAAGCCTGCAATAGGTGTGGAGGTAGCACTTCCGGAAACTGATCTTGCTCTAGATACATCTAATGGGAGTGGTGTCACAAAAGTTACACGATTGACTGCAACATGTCATAGTCTAGATGCAAGATAAGCTTCTTGACTTGCTACACGATCACAAGGCTCCCTTTGCTTCTCCAAGGTTACATTAGGACAAAATTGCACCTCTAAATTTGGCTCATGTAAGAGATGGGCTCAAATCTAATTATGCATAAGAGAAAACAAGTGGCAATTGGTATTTTATGGCCAATACGGCCACTTCTAGTTGTGAAGCTAAGTACAGGGCACCTTCCACAACTAACTTGAGTGTGTTTGGCTCAAATGCTTCTTGCCTGATTTGAGTGTTGGACGCATCTACTGTGAAGAAAATTGCTAGGGTTTGCACTGAGAACACACAATGTACAACCACGACAGAAACACAAAGAGACAGACATAGACACAGAGGGCAAAACTCAAACCCTAAACGCAAAACTCAAAACTCAAACACAAACAGAAGAAGGGAGAGAGAGAACACAACTCTAAAGTGAATGGATGTTGTAAATGAATGTAAGAATGTATAGTGTGCTCAAGGGCAGAACAATGTTGGAGTGTGACATTCACCGGAGACGGATCCCACGTCTGTGACCACCAATCGGAGTGTGAAGAGAGAGAGAACTGCAAAACGATGACACCAGGGGCTGCCAGAGACAAAGGCGATAGCTGCAGAGGGGCAAGATGACACTAAGCGGCTCCACAAGGATGCAAGCGCAAGCTATAGGATATTGTCTGATGTTGGAGATGCTGGCAATGGCAGCTAGAGGCCAAACGCAGCCTGGGAGATGGCGCCAGACAGTGGGCGACAGCTGGAAGAAGGCGCCAGGGCACTGCAAGGCTGGAGGGAGAGGTGGCAGCAATCGCGAAGCCTGGACAACCACGTGGAGGTAGACTGACGGCTGCAATCTACACTGGAGAGTGTGAAACCTGCACAAACAGAATAAGGCTGAATGGGGGCAGCCTGTCTATTTATAGATGTAGAAGGGTGTCCCAAAAATTAGGGTTTTGGGATACCACTAAAACTCTCTCGGACTGCTTCCCTTTTTAGGGTTTTTCATTAAGTGTGTTTTGGGGCTATTTAAGAATGCTAATCAGCTGAAAAGCGTGTTTTAGCTCAACAACTACCACCATCATTTCACTAACAATCAGAGCGCATCGGCAATTGCACAGGATCCAATGTTCCATGCATGTACTATGCACATTGAGGTGCACTATTATTATGTTAGGGAGAGACTCTCTCCAAGAGAGATCATCTTGGCCTATGTGCCAACACAAGACAACCTTGCAATCTTTTCACAAAGGTTTTGCCTCGTCAGAAGTTCATATGGCTGCTGCAGCAACATCAGTGACCGCTTCTGGTTGCTCTTTGCCATCTACAGCAGCCTGTCCTCTCCAGTTGCTGCCCAGCATGGCACCATCATATCCAGCCTATCGCCATAATTTACAGCAGGTCGTACCTTCAGACTGTTGTTACGGCAAAGCTTTACTGCCTTTGCACCCTCAACACCTATTCTACATTGCCATTGTGATCATTCACAGCCTTTCAACTGCTGGTTGCTGCTTGGCATTTCATTTGCAGCAGGTCGACACTGTTTAACTGCTGTTCTGACAATCAGACTGCTGTGTATCAGCAGTTAAGCAGTCATCTTAGACAGCGTGCCCTCTCCATCAGCCCTGGCCGCTCACACATCTTCATGTGGCAGTCCAACCTTTCTGCTGATTTGTGCGCTGCTTCCGAGTTGTTGCTCCTGCTTCTACGAAACACTGCTGTATTTGCATTCATTGCTGCACTCCCCCATCCTCAGAGACTTCATCCTTCATCTTCGCCATCAAGAAACAGTGGTCTGCTGCAATCATGATCCGTCTAGAGGATGACACATTCCTCAGCATCCCTCAGCCTGCTCCCAAAGACGATGGATACTGGACAGCCTGATTCTCCGTAGAGCTCACTGGTTGTACTTGATTCACTATACTGACAGTTTTTCCTTTGTGTTAATGTGTACTTGTTCTTCTCTCTCAACCCTACTGTTTGAGTTCATTTGTTAGTCGTGACTTGTCATACACATTGTGTTCTCAGTCAACCTTAGAATTTCTTCACAGGCAGCACAAGCAGCAAGAGAGCAGGCTGAATCAGCAATGCAGCCACCTGAATGATGACAGTGAACTGGTGCAGGTGAATGTAGGTTGCAAAACAGAGCAGTCAGGTATCTCCAGGAGGCAAGGTGGCAGCTATGGCTGAAAAACACAGCAGATCTTGACAACAAACAGTTGGGAATGGTGCTCCTGCAGCTCATGCGATGTCTCCACAGGAAAAGACATCAGCAGCAGCAATCAGATAACCAGGTAAGTAATGATGATGATGAGGGCAGGCAAGTGCTACTGAAGGCTGAAGTAGGGTCACAGCTGGCTGAAATGGCAGGGGAAATGTGTGCTGTCTGATTCAGGAACAAAAGATGGTCATGCCCATGATCCCTTTTTATGGAACTTTCTAAGCCAATTACCCTAGCAGGAACTCAAGTTTTGTAATTTGAGTGAACTTTACCTACAGACTAGAGAACATTTTGGACCTGTACGAGAGTCGAGAGAAACTATCCTATAAGTTGAGATTAACTTTAGGGCTAAATCTAAGATGGCTTAACTTAATATTACATACCCAAGGCCGCAGATAGTCAAATACCCCTTAGACCATCCTTCAAATCCAATACTGATTTGGTAGGTTATTCTTGATAGCTGATTCCCAAAGTCCATCCATATCCCAAAAAGTAGGCATTCAAGCAATAGTTTCCAAATCTGGACAAACACTGACACATTCTGTATTAATCTTACATTGAGAGTTCTTAGCCAAGTTTTTTTTTTACTTGTCCATCATCCATCAGCAATCTCCCCAACCACCTCCGACTTGTGATCCTGATAATCATTGAATCAAGCCCCACAAGTTGCCTTATTGAACTCCTCATTGAATGACTTGCAAAATTGATGAGCTCAAAAAAAACATACTGAACAACTTGCAAAAGGAAAGATGATAGTCCATTGAACTTCATCATCCTTTGGTGCTCTTGTGCATAAGAAAAGAAGTCATGTGGCTCTATCTGGACTACCATGCATTGAACAACGTTACAGTCAAGAAAAAGTATGCCTGGGTATTCTGAATCGGATAAAGTGCCGTGACTTGGAAGTGAACACACTGAGCAACCCAAAAGTAGGCTCAAAATCTGATAATAAGGAACCATCATTGGGCCTACCTTTGATGCACCTCCAAACCAGAATTGAAATGCCTATATTTATCCGTAGATCCAGGTTCATCTAGGTAGTGCTCATTCTCTAGCTATGCAGATTGTCCAGCTACTCAGCGCACAAATACTACTTCAGAATTGCCTATTGTCGGTCTAATGACTAATTACTGGCTGTGGAGAGGTCTACATGATGCAGACGGAAGGCCCAGGCTTGTCACATCAAAAAACTGATCATGGAGCACCATACTTTCTCTAAACATGTTCGAAATGTACATATCATCGTTTCAGCATTTCCCGCCATAACGTGAATTATCATTGCTGGATGGGCCATTAAAGCTTACAGAAACGGACCGTTCGGTACATTGTTTGCGAGACAATGTGCTTGATATATAAAACAAGAAATGAAAGGAGCCTAGATACATAAGGGCACATTGCAAACACACACACGTTTTGACATTATCTATAGGGTGCTCGGGAAAAATATACAATCTGAAACAGCACCGTGCCAGTGACATCAATGGCACGCCTATATATACACCGATGACGTACGGGGATATTTCTGTGAGAGAGATGAAAATCTAAAGGGAGGGAGCACCCAGGAAAAACCTGGAAACTTGCGGAACTGTTTCAAGGAGGCTTTAACCTGGCGCGATGGAGATCATCCTCACTCTCCTTTGAATGAAACCGTTTGCTCTTCTTGGAAAGGAGGGCGATCCGATCCATGGTTTCACATGTGGTTCGAGAGAAGTGTCATCGGAGGGCTGGAGACCAGGAATTCGTGGGACTCCCCTGTCATGGCGGCCACCAGCACGAGGAGGCAGTAGCGCAGGAGCTGTGCGACCAGCAGTGAACATAGCAGTACAAATGGCATTTTGACACAACACTTAGATGGAACGAGCTCCAATTGCTAGTTATGCAAGGACTAGACTCGGCTTTATTTCTTTTTGTTAGGTTTGTTCTTTTCTTTTTTTATTGATGTATTGTTGTACGTGGATTGAGGTGTTTTTTTTGTGTTATGCTTGTTTGGGTGGAGCTTCTTTATCTTTACTATATATTATTCAAAGCTTTGGTTCAATGATCCCGAACAAACGAGAAATTTCCTAAGCTTATGTGGCACAAATTGAAAATTCCCCAAACCTCGAAAGGTATAGGATGAAGGTGATTGGAGTGGGGCAATTTCTCCATGATGAGAGTTACCTAAACCAAATTCCAAAAAAACAAAAAAACAAAAAAAACACACACACACACACACACACACACTCTCTCTCTCTCTCTCTCTCTCTCTCTCTCTCTCTCTCTCTCTCTCTCTCTCTCTCTCTCTCTCTCTCTCTCTCTCATATGCTATAGTCTCATTGTGTTGCTTACTACTACCTTGCATTATGATGCATGCAATGCTTTATTGTTTTCCTATCAATGTGCCTCACCATTGCTTTTTGCTACAACTCTTTTGAAGAGTGTGATGACAAGTGAGGAGGAAACAAGCAATAGGCATGGATTTGTTAAAGAGGAGCTATGGATAATGTTGAAGTTAAATGCCACCTAGCAAATGATTGTTCTAGTTGAGGAATTCCCATGGCTTGAGGATACTAGTAGTTATATTCCACCCGAACCCAATGAGGTTATTGATCATAGGACTAAATGATCCTATCGTACCGTTTATCCCAAGTATTCAATCAACTGAAAAAAATACTCAAAGGTGAAGGCTACATAGGAGTCAATACATAAATTGAAGAGTTGTTTTTCCCATTACCTTCGTGAGGACAAGTGGTTCCCGAAATAAGCATACCTACTGAATTTTTGGGTCTCTAAAACATCCTTTCAAAACCTAATGGCACACCATTGCAAATACATAGAGAAATAAGGTAATGTGTTCAAGGAAGATCAAAGACAAACTTCAAAATAGCATCTCTTGCTTCAAAGCAGTTGAAATGGTGTTTGCTACGACTATGGAATTTACTTCTCTACTTTCCAACAAAGGGAGATTCCATGTAACCATTGTAACCAAAAATTTCATTGGCCAACCGATTAGACCTTCTTAAATTTTAATGTTATCTTTCATTCTCAGTTTCCCTTCTTCTCTATCTAGTTTTCATTCTCCATCTTTACCCTCAAATTCTATGCAAACCTACATCGAACATAAGAATATCAGAGCTGTTATCACCGTAGGGTAATTTTCCATGTACAGTAGGTCTATCAGACACACAATCCGAGAACCACTTAAAGCCTTCTATAGTTGCACTAGATCAAACATGCTTCAACTAACTTTGATGCACATCAGTTGACAGCTTTTATACAAACTACACACTATACTTATAGCAAGCATCCTTCAACACAAATCTTTGCTAGGCAGGGTACACAACTTCCCAAAATTGATCATGATTCTGAGGCAGAGATTCGACTTGGAATAGCAAAACTCGTTGCATACAACAGATACAGCCCATGAGATCTTCCTCATATGATGATACCAACACTTGAGGGAGGTTCCACCCTCAACATCATAATGTATCTAGAGCAAAAAACCAACATTGATGGGATTATATCAAAGCTTTGGTTCAGTGATTCCAAACAAAGGAAAAAAAATTTGAACTTATATGCCACAAATTGAAAATCCCTGACCCTAGAAAGGTATGGGATGAAGGTGATTGGAGTGACCAATTTCTCTATGATATGAGTTTCCTAAGCCTAATTCAAGAATCTCTCTCTCTCTCTCTCTCTCTCTCTCTCTCTCTCTCTCTCTCTCTCTCTCTCTCTCTCTCTCTCTCTCTCTCTCTCTCTCTCTCTCTCTCTCTCTCTCTCTCTCTCTCTCTCTCTCTCTCTCTCTCTCTCTCTCTCTCTCTCTCTCTCATTCGTTCATGCTATAGTCTCATTGTGTTGCTTACTACCATGGATGGGACTCCATGTGTATTTACCTTGCTTTGGACATTGCCTCCTCTTCTCCCTTACATCGATTGCTCAAGTTTGCCTATGAGAATCAATAAGGTTTTTTGTGTTGTGTGTTTTTGGGTGAACCAAAATCTCAAATAGGAAACAAAAGGTATTCTCTCTCTATGTCTCTCTTTTAACAAGCTATAGTCATTATTACAAAGAGAGAGAGAGAGAGAGAGAGAGAGAGAGTCCTTAAAGCAGGAATTTTTATGTGCCTACTTGGGTTTATGATTATTCTTCTTTGGCTTCCATTGTTTCACAATAATTCAATCTTTTGCTTTCTATAGATAAGTCAATCTTCTGCCTTTACATTATCAAAATGCAAAATATCACAAATAGATGCCTTCAACTCAAACTTTAGCAAAAACAATTTTCTTTATGCACAACAAGGATTTAGTATGCGTTGTCAAAATCAAAACACAGACAGATATTAGGAAGATCTTAAATAAACAAATGATCTTCAACTTAAGCTTGAAAAGAAACAAGTTTCGTATCAAAAGCATTCACTGCGTCCTTTTAACATTGTGGTCAATATATAGAGAAGCATTCATCAATGCAAATACGAACTTGTGCTCTATGATTTTAAGCTAATAATTGTGTATGACAACAAAGGCGGTTCATCAAGGATGTTCAGTTTGCAAAACATGTGCTATTACCATTATCACTTTCAATAATAGAATGATGATGGCAAACTCATTGTGTCCTTTTCACATTGTGGTCAATATATAGAGAAGCATTCATTAATGCAGATAGGAATTTGCACTCTATGATTTTAAGCTAATAATTGTGTACAGCAACAAAGGCGGTTTAGCAAGGATGTTCAGTTTGCAAAATAGGTGCTATTATCATTATCACTTTTAATAATAGAATGATGATGGCAACCTCTTTGTGTGCAGGTGGTTGCATTCCATGAAAGTTGCAAGGTGCGGGGAGGTTATGGTGGTAGGGTGAGGGCAAAAGAACAAAAGTATTGTAGCTATCAAGGAAGAATGAGGAGGGTAATAGTGGAAGATTACGGCCATAGTTATGATAAAGAGGAAGCATACCACAAATTTGATAGAGAATGGGCTACAAGATGTGGATGTGAGGTTCAACTAGATGGGCATGGAGGTGGAGCTGGTGAACAAAAATTCAGGTATGTGATTAACTTCATGATGGTTGAAGATTATGGTGCTAAATTCTAATCATTGTTAAAAATGCATTACCTTTGTGATACAAATATTATTCATATATCACTTATTCTCTTATCTTGTATTATTTAGAGTTCTTTCTTACATTAATCTTCCCTTTTGGTTTGATTTATCTGTATTTGTTGATGAGCTTAATCTTGTGCCAATATGCATGTAGGGGGCGCATTAGTGAAGTGCAATGGTGATTCACGCTACTGAAATATCCAATCAAGAAATGCATCTACATCTATCTTCTCACCTACTTCCACTTTGTTTCATGTGAAACTAATATATCGCCTTCAAGCATAAGGTATGGAGAAATATCTACTTCTTTTCTCACTCATATTTTTCAAAAATGTAAGGAGTAGATTGACTTCAAATGCATGATGTACTAGGGGTTTTTCCACCATCGCCCATTATTGTGCTTATGATATCCTATAGGCTTGCTTTTTATATTTTTTCTTATCTTTTAGCTTACAATTTCTCCTCTCTATTATAATGAGTATATTCATAGACATGAATGCCTTCTTTCACTTCTGTTGGGACTCTATATGATCCCCATATGCATGTAAGCCTTCATGGGTATCGATCACACACGCCCTAAATGCAATTGTACTTTACTTGACATCCACACCTTGTCCCCCTGAGTTGGATATCCAGTTCTATTAGCATTCATGGGCTATCACGCAACATTAGCATTCTTACATTTTGTAGCGTCCAATGGATTTTCCTCATTTGCAAGGCTATTCTCTTTGGTATTAGTCAAGCCATGCTGCCCCTGAATAGCATTCTTGCATTTTCTTAACATCCATTATCTCTCTACATAAAGGGAATTAAAGACTTTGCATTTAGCTGCATATGAAGAGAATTAAACACTCGGCAATCACTCTCAAAGGAAATGATGCTTATGGGACCAGATGTGGATGATGCAAAGTAGGTAGCATGATTGTACTTCTTGTCTTCATTGCTTCCATTGCTTTTACATTTATAAATAGTTATTTTTTAATGCCCTTTTTTTCCAAATGCATGATCCATAAAAAGTTTGCAACTCATTAGTTATATAATGTGGTGCATTACCTATTCCATAAGCATAATCTATGCTTAAGGAAAGTGCATGCTAAATTCTAAAGTCCATTTAATCTCTTTTTAATTATCTTTTACCTATGATATATAGCTCAAACAATATTGCTTGTGTCTTCTTTGGATATGCACCTTTGAGCATAAGCTCGGTGTAAAATATCTTCTCATTTTGATAAGAATATAAAATTCATCTTTATTGTATCTTGTCCAATACTTTGCAACGAGAAGTATTTTTCTTAGATAGGTTTTGATTATTTATTGTGCCTTTAACTTGAGTAAAAGAGAGCACCATACAAGACCTCCAGCATGAGCAACTCATTGCCATCACAAAATTTTCTTTCATTATCTTTCCTAGAGTATCTCTTATGAATGTTTCCATTAGTGATGCCAATTTCCAAAGTTATAATCCTCACTAAATTAGGATGCCATATGGTTCTCTTATATAGTAAAATCAATGGCTTATTTTGTGTGAGAGAAGGTTGGGCTACTAAATATCTATTGCTTATCCTTCTCTAGTATACTTTAATAGAGATAGAAATTGCAATTATTCAATGCTACATTGGATAGGTGAAACCGTAATGGAAACACCTTGCTTAAGAGGGGGTGTTCAAAATGTAAGCTTTAGTGTTTGTGTGTGAAGGCACACACACTCTTAGCTCCTTCAAATTGTATGGTGTGTAAACATGGATTTGTTATGGAATTATGGTATTTATCAAAATTCACTATGAAAATCATATGATTTTTACGTTTGTGGCTTTTTTCTATTTATTGTATGATCTGTGACTTCTTGCACGTCTGCACAAATGTGACATTGGTCGCATTATGCTTGGTGGATATATGAAAATATACTAATGTGCTTTGTGTTATGGTGAGTAGATTATTAGGTAGAATTATGTAAATTAATAAGTATAAATAATCATTGGATGAATCTATATAGTAAACCTAGTATATATTTGTATAATATTGTAATACATATATTATTAAAATTATTACTATATTTGTTCAAGCTTCTTTAATGGTAATCTTAACTAAATCATTTATCTTTAGTATTATTAATCTATTTGATCTCTTTAATATAAATAACATTGAAGTATTAGATTGAAAAGTTGATTTTATCAAAATAAGCTTTCTTTATAGAATGCTTTGCTAATTTCTTTATGCAATTTTATTTTTAGAAAGCTTTCTTAGCTTTCTTTTAAAAGCAACATGATCTTGCGCAAACCATGAGAATAGAGTAAAAACTTGGTTTTGTTGTCTCTCCTTCGTTCACAATTGGAATTGAGAGCTTTTGGAGTTGTTTTAGAGGTTTTGACATGTTTCGGATGTGATTTCAAAATGACATGGTATGGCACGTAAAATTTTTTGCATCAATTGCAACAAGATACATGAAACCCCTCAAGATATAAAACTTTGTAGTTTTATTGATGTTTGTATTTTCTTTGCAATAAGATATATGATATGAATGTAAATAGCTATGTAAATCAATATTCTATAATAGCTTATGGCAAACCATGGCTTTTATCATGGGGGAGGTTGGGCCCTATCATGTGTTTCTCCCTTGTTCTTTGTGAGTTTGTTAACTCATTCCAATTCTTTCGTATTTAATTAAGTTTTCTATATCTCAGATTTGTCATGTGGTCCACTTTACAATAGGATTAGACATGTGAAGAGAAGTGTGCCACATATGTGCACAATGAAAAGTAGGAGGACTAGTGTGTCACATGGGAACACACATGTAAAGTGTGAGGGTATATTGATGAGGCCTCTTCTCTTCTACATATGTAACCATTGCATGGAAGGACATAGAGAATAAGGATTTTTGAGTGTGCAATCTAGTTATCCTCTTTCCTCTTCAGTCATATCCCTTTTAGTATACTTTAATCTACCTTAATTATGTACAAGTAATCATTGCCACACACCATGATTAACTCCAATTTTGGTTTGCTAACATGGTATCAAAGTCATGTTATGGCTCCTGATCATGGTTTATGTATGTACGTATACATTATTATATGGGCTTCTATTGCATTTAGTACTAGTTATGTTTAAGGCATCTTTGATAGAGAAATTTTGCACACTCAATTTCTCTACAATTGCATTTGAGAGGTTGAAAATGTTCGAAGATTATGGAGATACCATCATCATCAATTGAAGGATTTTTCATTGCAACAACAACGTTGCAAGGAAGCTAAAAATGGAGTGGTGTTGTTTGAGGGCTACTTTGGAAGGTGTGCCACCCAAAGTCAAGGAATATCCTCAAATCAGGAAGATTGAAAATAACATTATAAGAAGCTTAAGCCCATAAAGATACATTTTGAAAATAGTATAATGCTTTCAAAGTAGAAAAGGCAACTCACAAGTGAGAGAGGTAGAGTACAGCTTCTTAGAGCAAGCAACAAACAAGTGCTTTTCCTTATTTGATGCACCATTGGTCACCTTTTCGATGTACGCAACTACTAATTATGGATGCTATAAAGACCATGACCATCTTCTAGTTAAAATAGGCCTAGGCCCAATGGGTTAACTAGTTAGCTTACTCCTACCATAGTTAAGGTCAGCCCATTGTTATGTAATAGCAGACATACACAACACAAAGGAATTGATTTGTAATACCTAGCTCCTTCCTAAGTAAGTTAATAATTTTACCACAGTTGTCATCTAATGTGACATCTTGACTTTTATCATTGAGCATGGGGTATCAAGCATTGAAAAATAGTAGCTATATTGGAATTAAGTTGGGTGCACAAAACAAGTTTAAAGCCTATCTAGATAAAGGAGATTCCATTACTCAACAATTGAACAAGGTTGCACGAAGTGCTATAGTTCTAGAAGTAAGAAGGAGTGGAGTCAACAGAACTAGCTTGCATGTTGAGAGGAAAGCGATAATGGGATGCAAGGCAGAAACTATGGAGCGTAAGAGGGTTGATGTGTGCAAAGTGTTTAGAAGGTGAACTCTTTGTGAGAAGATCCATATGGTTATCATCTATATGGATCTTAACACTCAATGTGTTTGTCCTTAAGCATCTCCCTAATGAAGTGATACTTCACATCAATGTATTTTTCCTTTGCATGAAAGACAAGGTCCCATGCCAATTGAATGACACTCTAACTAGCACTATGCAATGTAGGTACCTCTCCTATAATCCCCAAGTCTTCCCTTAGATGAGTAAGCCATATAGCTTCCTTGCCATACATGGTTGCAATCAAGAGACCTAATAGACTCTACCACCTATGAAATTGAAGATAAAACCTATCATAGGCCTCTTAGAGTCTATACTTTGTGCAAAATCAGCATCTACATATCTAAGAAATGCACCCTTCCTTTCGAAGCATATACACATAGATTTGGTAATGTTCAAGTATCTCATTATTTACAACCTCCCAATACTTCTTGCATGGGTTTGCCATATATATGCTAACAACTCCCACTATGGTGTACATCAAGCTATCAACTATGGATGCATAACAAACCTCAACCATTTTAGCCTGCTACTCATTTGACTTGGGATTGTCCTCTTAGCCAAATATAGAGGCAATGGAACTTTGATAGGATTCCCTCTCTCCATATTGAAATGCTTCAATATCTTCCCAATGCATTCCTTCTGAGAATATTAGACTATCTTTTTGTCTCAATCTTGCATAATAAACATACAAGAATGTGACTGACATTCCCTAAGTCCTTCATGTCAAAGGTTTCATGCAACCTTTTTTTAAAAGCATCCACATCCATAATTGACTTCTCAACAACTAGTATGTCATCCACATAGAGAATCAAGATCATAAGGCTACCACATCCATAATTGACTTCTGAGCAACTAGTATGTCATCCACATAGAGAATCAAGATCATAAGGCTACCATCTTAAGCCTTCCTAGTGTATAATAATAATTGGTCTCACTTCTAGTATAACCCTAAGACCACATAAAGGCATGAAAAATATGATGCCATTCCTTGGGTGTCTATTTTAAACCATATAAACTGGTGCGCAGATCGGTCGCTGTATGCTCACGTAGTGAATCCCGGAAGGTCCCCAAGAACAATGAACTCTACCTTTTTGCACAAATTACAATGTAAAAAGTATGAACGACAAGAGTAAGAGACCAATGGGGTTCAATCTCCCTCCATGCCTTGTGTGAGCGCTTCACAAAGCATGTATTTTATGTATATTTCCATCTTCATGCTCAATAATAGCCCAATTTACAAAAATATGACAAGCTTTTAGCTTTTGAGTTTGCTTTTACAAAAATAGGAGATAAAGCTAATGGACGGTGCCCAAAGAGTCTGGCACGCCCAATCACAATGTCCAAATAGAAATAACATATCCGCGTGCATAGGCGCATACAAAATAATAATAAATAATCGATGCCTCAATAGACATGACAAAATATAGGCGTGGCGCTTATCAAAATATAATCCATAGGTCGAATACTCGCTAGACTCCAATGCTTTCCTCTGCCAAACTGCTGCTATCTCTACACATCAACTGAAGCATTCACAATCGTTAGTAAAATAATACAATTAAACCGACAAAAGTGAATACCTAGCAGTCTTCAGCTACATAAATAAATCAACTGGTTAGAAATAAATCCTAACCTTAATTTATTACGAGTGCGCACTCTAAACTCATAAACGTTTATTAATTTAATATGCATTTTGCGGAATCACCCGCTATGGAATCACCCATGTACACACTAAATTAATGAAACGCCCGAAAAGGACAGGCGTCCCCATCAACTTCTCGCACAAAGAATCCACTTTGTGTATGAGCCCCGGTCGTCAAAGTTTACGGAATCCACCGTAAAACCTCACAGAATCCACCGTGGCACGGAATCCACCGTGAAATATGCCTCCTGGCATCATACCCCCGGGGTGGGATAGCAATTGACCTCAATTGCTATTAGCTCAATGTGGAGCTAACAGAGTGGGGAAAACATTTAAGTCTCTAGCGTGCATCCATTGTGCTTCCTCTGCAGGATGGTTCTTAAATTTAACTAGATACCTAGAATACGTTCGGCCAGTTCTAGTGGTCATAAAGTCAGTGTTTATGATAGCTTCTGGTTCAAGTATTTCAGTCTCTTCCTCTAATAAAGGTGGGTTTTCATAAATAGGGTGGACAGGTAATTGGTCTCTAAGTGGTCTCAATAAACTAATGTGAAATGTATTGTGAATTTTCCAATGAGATGGTAATTCTAACTTGAATGCATTATCATTAATTTTATGAATGATTCTAAATGGTCCATAGAATCTAGGAGCTAGTTTGACAACTGGATGTCTATCTACACTTTGCAGTCTATGTTTTTCTATTCTCAGCCAAACATAATCATCAACTTTGAAATTCATAGCTTGTATTTTCTTATTGGCTTGTTTGGTATATGATTGCTGGGCTTTAGCAATCATATCTTTAACCTCATAAAAAATAGTATTATGCATACTAGCAATATCATCAGCACTCTGAATTCTATTAGACAAAGATGCAATAGGTGTAGATAATCTATATCCATAAATGACTTCAAACGGTGCTTTCTTTGTAGATGTGTGCGGTGTATTGTTATATGCAAACTGTAATAAATGCAAATGAGTGTCCCATGTTTGAGGTTTAGAGATAGTATATGCACGTAAAAGATCTAGAATGGTGTTGTTTGTGGCTTCTGTTTGTCCATTAGTTTCTGGATGAAATGTAGATGAGAAATCAATCTTTGTGCTTAGATTAGCAAACAGTGTAATCCAAAAATTGTTACAAAATCTAGAATCACGATCTGAAATGATAACTTTTGGCAACCCATGGTTAGTAAAAATAGTTTTCAAAAATAGCTGTGCTGCTTGTGATGCTGTTAAAGTTTTCTTACATGGAATGAAATATGCTTGCTTACTAAATCTATCTACAACTGTCCAAATCATATCATGGTTAGATTTAGTATTTGGTAAACCAGTAATGAAATCCATAGAAATTTGTTCCCAAGGTTTAAATGGAATAGACAAAGGCATGAGTAATCCATACTGTTTACCATGATGTCTCTTAACTCTTTGACAAATCAAACATTCAAAAACGAAGTTAGATACATCTGCATCCATATGCGGCCAATAAAAATCTTCAGTCAACATACGTAATGTAGATATGATACCTCTATGACCTTGATATGGGGGACAATGAAATTCATTCAGAACAAAAGATCGGAATGGAATAGTAACACACAATCTCTTTTCATAAAACATAAATCCATCATTATATGACAATGAATCAACATGAATGAAATTCTTTTGAACTAATTTGTTCCAATCAGAATGAAAATTAATATCCTGGTGATATGTGTCTTTCATAGCAATCAAAGAATCAAAGGATATGATAGAAATATTATGAATTGCAGGTCTTCCACTCAATGCATCAGCCACTATATTTTCTTTTCCAGGTTGGTATTGAATGATAGGATGAAAACTTTGAATAAAGGAAGCCCATTTGATATGTCGGTTAGAAATTTGGGGTTGGCTAAGTAAATGTCTAATACTTTGCTGATCGGTCTTTATCATAAATTCTGAACCCATTAAGTAGTGTTTCCACTGTCTTAATGCTTGTACAACTGCTAATAGTTCTTTGTCATATGTGGAATATTTCAGCTCAGAGGGTTTCAACTTACAACTAGAATATGCTATAGGATGATTGTCTTGCATTAATACGGCTCCTATTCCTGATCTACTAGGATCGATCACTACTAGAAAGAATGGTCTATTAAAGTCAGGCAATTGTAGAACAGGGGCATTGGTTAATGCATGTTTCAGTAAGTTAAAGGATTTCTGGTGATTTTCGGTCCATTGATAAACAATTCCTTTCTTGAGAAGTTTGGTTAATGGTAAAGCAAGTAATGAAAAATTACGTACAAACTTCCTATAGAAACTAGCAAGACCAAGGAATGAGCGTAACTCATGCACGTTTTTAGGAACAGGCCAATGCAATATTGCATCAATTTTCTTAGGATCAACTTTAATTCCTTCAGATGATACAATATGACCTAAATACTCAATTTCTGTCTTAAAGAATTCACTCTTTTCAGGATTTGCATACAGTTGATTTTCTTTCAATAATTGAAAAACTAATGACAAATGCTCATAATGCTCTTTCTCATTTTGACTAAACACCAAAATATCAGCAAAGAAAACAATTACACAGTACTGATATTTCAAAAAGATACGGTTCATCATTCTACTAAAGGTAGCAGGTGCATTAGTCAATCCGAATGGCATGACTAAGAATTCGTAATGACCAAACTGTGTTCTGAATGCAGTTTTGAATATGTCAGATTTATCTAGCCTCACCTGATGATAACCAGACTTAAGGTCAATTTTACTAAATATAGAATATCCTTGCAGTTTGTCCATAAGGTCATCAACTCTAGGAATAGGGTACCTATTCTTTACAGTGATCTTATTTAAAGCTCGATAGTCAATGCACATACGATAGGTATTATTATTTTTCTTGACTAACAATACAGGTGCACCGAATGGAGAACTGCTAGGTCAAATCAAACCTCTATTTAGTAATTCCTCAACTTGACTCTGGATTTCTTTTTACTCTATTTGGTTGTGCCTATATGGTGCTTTGCAAGGTGGTTGTGTGCAAGGGATCAAATCAATCTTATGGTCTTCTGGACGTGAAGGAGGTAAACCTGGTGGTAGGTCTTTTGCAAAACAGTCATTAAAATATGCAAGAAATTCCTTATGCCTAGGAGGTATATGATTTTCCTTTACTTGCAATTCGTTCACCCAAATGAGATATGATTTACTACTCTTGCGTAATGCACGTTTAGCTTGAGTATGCGAAAGCAATGGAAAAACATTAGATGCATGCATACCATATAATGTAATAGATTTTCCTTGAAAATTAATATTCATTGTGTGTGTGGAATAATCTATATCTAGATTATGCTGGTGTCGCCAAGGCATTCCTAGAATTATGTCACTCGACTGTAATGGAACAACTAAGAAATTTCTTCTTTCAGTGTATGAACCAATTTGAATCCCTAAATCTTGCACTTCCTGTGTACCATTATACCTAGTGCCTAAAAATGCAGCTTTTATGTGATAATGCGTAGGTACAGTCTGTAATTTCAATTCCTTTACCAATTTTGTTGAAATAAAATCATGAGTACTACCGTCATCATGCAAAATAGTCTTTTCCTTTCCATGCACCAAACATTTCATAGTCAATAATGAATGTGGAGTAGGCATACCTGGTAAAGTATCGGAAATAGTAGTAGTGTCGTCCTCATCTTCGGTGAAATCAGGCATATCCTCATGTTCGTCTTCGTCCATGGTTCCAAGATAGTTCATATGAGCTGGTGGCTTCTTTGAATGACAGTTTGCTGCGAGATGTCCAGGCTGGTGACATTTATAGCATACTATTGGCTTGGCTTTGGTTACATTATTTGTAATGGCGGGAAGTCTAGGTACATTTGGATTTGGCTGTGGAATAGGCTTAGGATTTGGATTGACATTGGATGGTAATGCAGGTGGTTTAGCCCAATTCTTGCGGAAAGATGATGAAGAGAAACGACCTGGATTAAATCTTCTAAAATTGGAATTGAATTGTTTAGATCCATAATTACCATTGGCTTGGAATTGCTGTGGTCGTCTGTCTCTGCCGCGTAGCTTATCTTCAATGTCGTGAGCTAGTGAAATGACGTCTTCAAGAGTAGTACGCTTGAACATGTTCACTTCAGCGTAGTAATGCCCAAGAAGTCCAGACATATACTTCCGCTTATGTGTTCTCTCTGGTACGTCTTCAAGCATGCGTAGCTGTAGGAGTGCATTCCAAAAACGCTCTGTATACTGAGGTATAGGCTCACGATCCCGTTGTTGAAGTAGATCCCATTGCTTGATAGCCTTCTCATGAAATTGCGGTGGAAGGAAATTCTGCATGAACTTCTTCTTGAAATCTTCCCAAGTAGCAGGACATTCTATGCTCTTGCGTACTACAGTCCACCATAGTGATGCTTTGTCTACCAAATGATTAGTAACACACTTGATTTTATCTTTTTCTGGATAAGTTTTCTCATGGAAATAGTCATCAAACTGACTAATAAATGCTAGAACAGTCTTTTCTTCTCGTATGCCATTAAAAGTACGAAATTTGAAACCTCGTTTACTTATCTTTGATTCCTTATGAATGGTTTGAGCTTCAAGAGTGGCGTCGATAGTACGTCGAATCAAATCTTCAGCTTGAGGTCCTTCTTTGTCGGTAGACGCTCTTTGTAATTTTGCCAATTGCGCTTGTAATGCTTGCCTAGCCCTCCGTTCTTCTTCCAATTGCATCATAATTAAATCTAGCTTTTGCTCCATCGTAGGCTCAGGTAGGTCGTCTTCAGCCATAGGATCATCCATATGTGGTTCCGTCATTCCTGTAAAACTCAAAAGACCTTTCTCACTCAAAATGAGGTTAGGGGGATGAGCGTAGCTTAAGTTCGGGGTTACAAGGCTTATGTGTTTTTGGGTATTTCTTTCTCAATCTTCAGAAAATTTGTGTTTTATCCTTCTTCGTATGTTGAAAATACTTCACAAACCTGTGTATGGGTAGAATACCTTGCCACGAACAACTTTGCAATTCGGAGTTTCTGCGCAGGAACAACCCTTCTAGGAGTTTTGAGCACAAGTCAGTTTTGACTCCAGTTGACTAGTCTGACTTGCAGAGTTGCAGACTTAGGTGACTTGCAGAGTTGCAGACTTGCAAAACTTAGCCGACTTAGTGAACTTACATGACTTGATCACAGTTGACTTGCAAAACTTGATTTCTGGAGTGCGGGACCTGGAGTTGCTGACTTGCAGAGTTGGAAGGTAACTTGTCTGACTTGATTTGAGTAATCTGACTTGATTTGAATTGTTTAATGAATTAAGCTTAATGGGGGGAGTTAATCTTTGAAAAACGGCGCAGATCATGAGGGGGGGGCCGTTTTTTTCGCCACGCGGAATTTTCGGACATCCTTCGAGATCAGCCGATTGAATTTGTGAAGCTTTAAGCTTCTAATCCAAGCTTATAAACTTGAAGATTAAACTTTGGAAAAGAGGAGATATGAATTTCTCACAGTTTATCCACGACTTGTTTATGGAGATGAGGGAGTGGTCCTTCGCCTGTACAGCCTGGTCCTTCGCGATCTAATAACAGAAACAAGGGTTCTTGATCGCCAGAAGTCTGCCTGTATCAACGGTTCACGACGAGATTAACCGTAGAGCCCGATCATTCCAGGAGCTCCGCCTTCGCACGAGATGGGTAGCGATTGGAAGCTCTTGATCTCAGCTCCGCTCTGATACCACTGGTGCATAGATCGGTTGCTGTATGCTCATGTAGCGAATCCCGGAAGGTCCCCAAGAACAATGAGCTCTACCTTTTTGCACAAATTACAATGTAAAAAGCATGAACGACAAGAGCAAGAGACCAATTGGGTTCAATCTCCCCCCATGCCTTGTGTGAGCGCTTCACAAAGCATATATTTTATGTATATTTCCATCTTCATGCTCAATAATAGCCCAATTTACAAAAATATGACAAGCTTTGAGCTTTTGAGTTTGCTTTTACAAAAATAGGAGATAAAGCTAATGGACGGTGCCCAAAGAGTCTGGCACGCCCAATCACAATGTCCAAATAGAAATAACATATCCGTGCGCATAGGCGCATACAAAATAATAATAAATAATCGATGCCTCAATAGACATGACAAAATATAGGCGTGGCGCCTATCAAAATATAATCCATAGGTCGAATACTCGCTAGACTCCAATGCTTTCCTCCGCCACTGCTGCTATCTCTACACATCCATTGAAGCATTCACAATCGTTAGTAAAATAATACAATTAAACCGACAAAAGTGAATACCTAGCAGTCTTCAGCTACATAAATAAATCAACTGGTTAGAAATAAATCCTAACCTTAATTTATTACGAGTGCGCACTCTAAACTCATAAACGTTTATTAATTTAATATGCATTTTGCGGAATCACCCGCTATGGAATCACCCATGTACACACTAAATTAATGAAACGCACGAAAAGGACATGCGTCCCCATCAACTTCTCGCACAAAGAATCCACTTTGTGTATGAGCCCCGGTCGTCAAAGTTTACGGAATCCACCGTAAAACCTCACGGAATCCACCGTGGCACAGAATCCACCGTGAAATATGCCTCCTTGCATCATAAACCCCTCAAGCTGTTGCATGCAAATATTCTAATGCAAGTCCCCATTTAAGAAAGCCATCTTTACATCCATTTGTATCAACTCCATATCCTCTCTAGCAATCAAAGCAAGAACTATATGAAGGGTGGTCATCTTGACTACTAGTGAAAATATCTCATCAAAGTCAATCCCCCTCTCCTACTTAAATCCTTTGGCCACCAATCTTGCCTTGTACTTACGTAGTGCATCGGATGAAGATAGCTTCAACTTGTAGATCCACTTACATGGCAATGCATGTTCACCCTTAGTCAAAGGAACCAACTCCCAAGTAGCGTTCTTTTCCAAAGAATCTACCTTTGAGTGCATAGCTATCTTCTAATTATAATTGTCATGCCTAGTCATAACATCATCATAACAAGAAGGCTCACCATAATCCATGACCATGACATAGTCTAGAGACTGAGTATATCTATCTAGCGGTTTAGAAACCTTGACCTATGTAAAATTGGATCAATAGGAGCCTTTGGCTATCCCACCTATCGAATGTGCTCATGTGCTAGTTACCCATTCTCCTGAAATAGTACTCTATGGATCTCAATTTTTTTAATAGACTACTTATGCATTTTATTATCTTTGGAAATGACACCATGACTACATACTACTGTTCTAGATTCAGGATCCCATAAGTGATAGCCCATTTCACCTGACTCTCCATAGCCAATAAAAATTCATATTTGGATTTAGGATTAAGCTTAATTTGCTTGTCCCTAGGTATACGCATAAATACCTCACAATCAAAAATATGCAAGCGATTATTTCTAGGTCTCTTGCCAGACCGTAACTACTTTGGTATCTTACTATCCAATAGCTTCTTAGGAAACCTATTGATAAAATGAATTACTCTCTTTACAACTTTAGCCCAAAATCCACTAATGAGACCAACATAGCCAGGTGGAATAATAGTTGTAATGCGACAGTCAAAGATTAGCATCGACAACAAATGAAACGACTATCGGATGAGCCCTTTATCAAAGCTCATGCTAAGAGCTCTATCTCTAATCCCAATGCCATGGTAATGATAAATTATAGGGTAAAGATGAAGAGGTGATGAAGATCAAGAAGAATATGATGATGATGATGATGATGAAAAAGAAGATGAAGCACACGAATCCATGTAATATCGGATTATCCCAATTTCCTAAATTTATTAAAAAGGACCTTGAACTCATTCTTTGGCTTTGTTCAAAGCTTATTTATACACACCAAAGAAAAAGTAAAGTTATGTATTGTAAGTGCCTTTATGTGAGATGATGTGGAAAAACATTCACTTTTCCATTGTGGGTGATTGTACCTGAGCTTGAGAGCTCAAAATGAGAATTGTGTGTTAACCCATTAGATAAGGGTTCTCCTAGTTGAGTTGTGTAGGGAGTGATAGTGTACATGCATGTGTGTCTTGTTGATAGAGTTTGTTCGAGATAGGATTGCACATGAATTGCCCTGTTGGCTTTTTTACCTAAGATTGTAGTCTCAAAAAGAGTTGTTGATATATGTTGGATGCACGGTAGGTTTTGTCATGCCTTTCCTAAACATCAATAGTTCAAAAAGGATGGGGTGGATTCACCCAAGAAAGTGGTTACCAATAGATATCTTGCTTACTCTCAACAAATTGTGTAGGGGTGTGTGTGTGTGTGTGTGTGTGTGTGGAGGGGGCAACCCTTGTTGAAAATCATTCATCTTGGTAAAACATCGATAACAAGTTTGACTAGTTTGTATACTGAGTATTAAAATCCTTGATATACTTATATATAGTAATGTCTGTTACATCTATATCTTGGTAGTTATGATACACAAATGGATGGGGTTTTTTCAAGACTGATTTTGGAAATGGTTATCTAGTTGCACATGATAAACTTAGTAGACAACAATATAGACTAGGCTGGAATGACTAGTATTATAGACAAATGTGTTGTCGAATAGTTTTTTAAAGAAAAAACTAGCATGCTTGAGTTTGCAATGGTTTTGTACACCATGACTCTATAGAATGGCCATCTCATACTTGGTACTACAAATTGGCTTACAAAACATGAGTATCAGGAACATATAGTCTATAAATATGGTTAAATGATTAAACAATAATAAATTTTCATCATTGCGAACTTGACAGGACTAGTTTTGTATATTGTACCTTTTTGGACTTACTGTGTAACTATGTGCTAGCCTATAAATACGATACTCTATGTTGATTAATATTTTATATGTGGAAAAAAGTAAAGTTCTACCCTAGGCATGACTTGTAGCAACTTGTATCATTAAATTATATACCATGATTGGAAAGCTATAAATCTACTATATTTGACATATTTTACCTGCATGCCAATCTCAAAAGCAGGATGGAAACTTGTAAATTTGCTAACATCTTTTAGCCACAGGGTAGTTTAAATGTAGATCTAGCTGAAACAATAGTGGCATGACTTACATAACTGGAGCATAACTGATATCTGAAATAGATCTTTGGGAATCTAAGTAGGAATTTTATCAAACTTAGGTAGCTTTGATGTCATGATGAATAGCTTGAACTTGTTGATCCATTTATTCATGCATAGACTTGGAGGTTTCCAATTTAAGAGTTGGTCTAAAAAGCTCAATGCAATCTAACGATCCTCACCAATTAGAGAGAGAGTTTGAAATGGGGTCATCCTCATGGTCTACTGAAGACATTGTAGGCAAATTCCACAAGAAGTTAGTGCTCAATCCACCTTCTCAATTCTTTCTCACAATAGGGTCTCAAGTTGCCCTTTTAGTCTACATCTCAGCTTGACCACTAGTTTACATATGATAAAAGCAATTCTGAAAAATCGTTAAGTCCCAATGTCTTGGACCAAGTAGGTCCATATTTTGGAGTCCCTATCATTGGTTCTACTAATTTGTAGCCCATGTAGCCTAAATATTTTGTTGATAAGTAGCCATAATGTCGAAATATTTTTTTATGGTCTCGACAAAAACTAACTGAGAAACCTTGGTCAATCTATTAGCCACCACCATAGTTAAATCATAACCACTAGTAGCAATGGATAGTCCAATCACAAAGTCCATGCTTATTAACTCCCACTCACTTCATGAACAAATTGTTTAGGGGTTGGTTATTTTAACTCTTTTGCCCTTGGCTCTTTGACAAGTTAAGGATTGCAACACATATCACAATATATCTCTCCATTCTTGGTTGATAATAACTCTTATAAATAGCAAATAAAGTTTTTTCATGCTCGACATTTCTAGTTGTAGAGTTATTGCACCTTTCCATAAAACTTTAGCTTAAACTTTTTGAGTTATTGGATTGGAAATGTGATTTTGGTGGTATAGACATCCATTACTTGTGTGGTAGAATTCTATTTTACCTTGTTTCTTTTCTATGTTCCTACCTTAGTACTACATGAGTATATTATACTCCTTGTTGTGATAAACAATTTGGCATACAAGCTTTAGGATGGAGTCATCTCAAGAGCAAATACAATCTTGAGATTGTCATCATAGTGATTCTAGTAAAAAATGCCAACCTCCTTACCACATTTACTATAGCATTATTCTTCCTTGGCTTGTATTTTATCTCAAGGTCAAACTCTTGCAACATCTCAATTCATATTCTTTATCTTGTGTTTATTGCATAACTTCAAGGCATGAATTACTACAAGGAATTCCAAGTCGTAGTGTAGTTAGATTCATAAGGTTTCAACTTCATGAATTATAAGCTACAAGTCTCCTTTTTACACTAATACTCCTCCAATGGCAAGTTTACTTCAATTAATTATACTTTAAAGTCTTGATTGAAGTTAAGGAGTCTCAATTTCAGTATCAAAGTTGTGATCACACATTCCTTGAGCTCAATGGCATTGTTGGTGCTCCATCAACTATACCATTTGATTATGCTTCTTCAAAAGGCTAGCTAGGGGTTTTTCTATGAGAAAATAGTCCTTAGTAAATCTTTATTACTATCAAGTTAGTCCAAGAATAGGTGGACCTCCATGACAATCTCGGGGACTTGCTAGTCTAGAGTATCTTTGGCCTTTGTAGGGTCAATAGATATCCCTTCAATGGAAACAATATACCCTATGTATATGACCCATGCAAAATATACAAATGCTCTTTGCAGTATAGAGCTAATTTGGCATAGTGTTTGGAGTACTATTCTCAATTGGATCTCAGGATCTTTTTGAGATTTGGAGTATATTAGCACATCATACTAGAATGAATTCATTTGGGTAGGGACAAAATATATTGATTGAATGTTGTTTAGCCATTGGTTAGTCCAAATGGTATGGCCAAGAACTCATAGTAACCATGGTGAGTTCTTAAGGCCACCTTTGAAATGTATTGCTCCTTCATCTTGATTTGATAGTATCTTGATCTCAAGATCTTGGAGAAGACTTTAGTCCCATATGGTCAGTCTAGAAGTTCATTGATTCTAGGAATAGAATACTTGTTCTTCACGATCACTTAGTTTTATTCTCTAAATTCAATGGACATTCTAAGGTAAATTTTATTGTTCAATTTGTTGTTTCTAGTGTTAAAAAACTTAACGTATGTATATTTTATTAGGCTTTTTGGTTATTGGTTCTGCTCTATGGATTAACCCTATTTCATGATCAACTTCCCTTTTATGGGATTATTTTTTTCACTTTTTTGAAAATACATCATCAACGTCATTGATTCACAAATGTGATTTGCCTTCCTTGGGCTTTTTGACATTTTTCAGCCTAATTAGCTAGATTGGTTGTCTATTCCTTACCCCATCAAGTAGGTTTAGCTAGTTGCGGATCCATGTTCTTCATTTAAACTTTTGTTTTCTCCATGTCTAACCCAAATTGCAATTATCTTATCATTTTAGGAGTTCATTGCTACTAGTCAATTTTATAATCATTCCCTTTGCATCTTAGTATTTAGGTACTCCTTTTTTATATTTGGAGGTAGGAAAAAATGAGTCTTTCCACAATCAATCAAGGTCTTAAAATACTTGCCAAAGTAAGTTGCTAATACTTGAAGGATTGAACATTGCCACTCAACTCTCTTATTCTCAATGGTTGCACATATGGATCCTCATTCAACCTCTTCTCCTACGATTAGATCTTCTTTGGTTGGCTTGCCCTATCATGGAATTCACCTAAGCTATAGCCATGTGCCATATCCACCAAGCCAAGGTAGAGGAATTTGGTAGTCACGGACTCTTTCGTAAGACCAATGCCATATGGATCCCTTAGGATCCACAGACTTAGCTGATCATGCCACTTCTGTGTGTCTGGCTCATAGCAAAATATTTGACCTTGACCCACTAGGATCAACCTAAGGGACTTATCACCTAAAAGTCTCTATCAACATTCTAAGGCTTAGCTATGAAAGGTCACTTTGCAACCCAACATGCTTGAGAATAGAACAATTACCGCATTTAGTACAAAGGGAGTGAGAGACAAAGGGGAGCTGAGCTCAAATACTCTACCCACATAAGGCATAATCTCAACTCCAATCCCCTAAAATGGGGCTTAGTTAGAATATAAGACATTGACTTTAAGAAGTCAACATTTGGCTCTATTCCTATTTCTTTCCTTTTTGGGTCTACCCATCTGTTAGACAACATCATCATAATGATTCCACATTTGCTTTCTACGCACACATCTAGTATGCTTAATTATTTAATTAGGCCTTACCACACTATGAGATGATTTTAAAAAACTTCATTAATTATTTGATTAGGTTTTAGTTACTTAATTAGGCCTTACTATATTGTGAGGCATATTAAAGCAACTTCATTAATTATCCCATTACACAAGCTCATTGAACAACTTGAATCGTGACACTAAATAGTGAAAACAATATTTTTCTACTATGATACCATTCATGTTTGCTACCATGGATCACACTGCTGTGTCTATATGGGGGCATCGTTTATTAAATCCCAAAGCTATAACACTTTTAAGCTTAATAAGCTTAATAAGCCTATTTCAATCCCCAATTACTTTTTTGGGGGGGGGGGGGGGGGGGGCCTCACTTATTAGCCTCCTTTCATATCACTTATTAACCCCCTTTCATATCAACCTAAATCACATTACCATCTTTTGCTTCTATATAGGTAGTTCAGGTGTGGGAATATTTTACTTATTCTTGAAGGAATTTTTAAGGCCTTGTCTATACGCAGAGAAGAGTAGATATTATCCAACAATAAATTCATGTTCACATACAGAGAATTTATTTTTGCATGCTTTCTTAAAGGTTATTCATGCACTATAGGACTTATTAAGGGATGTTTCTGTGCATCAAATTTATTCCACCATGTTGAGACCATCAAACATAGATGAAGTCAATATGGAAACTAAGGAATCACCTCTTCCATAAATTTTTGTACAATAACAAATCGATATTCTTTAACATAATTTGAACATAGTTATGAGAGTGCTTCAAGAGCACGATTTTCAACAAAAATCTTTAGCCCAAGACAAAGATGCTCATATTGCTCGTATTTTGAAATGAGTTTTCGACATGCAACAAATCAAGAAGGACCAAAAAATAAGTCAAAGTCTTTCTCATTTTCTAAAATAGGAAAAGAAGGAAATTTTTGTTTTATCTTGGTTTTGCTAGTTTGATGATTATTTCAACAAATAAGCTTTTCTCGAGAAGGATAAAACCAAGTGCGCAAGCAATTATTTAATGAATAAAGTGTAGCTTTGGTGAAATGTTCTTTGCTCTTCACTGCTTTGGGCCCATCATAGCAAGCAAACTTCTTGCATATATGTTCTTTCTCCCCTATCGTAAGACTAAACATGTTGATTACCCTATTGAGTAGAGCCTCACTCGCTCTCACTTTGTCATAATAAGGGGAAACCTCCCACTATCAGACACCTACCTACCTAAGATGCTCTTAAGCAGTTTTTATTGGCTTGGAGTGATGAAGCCATTATAAGGCCCTTGGGAGGTGTGTAGGAAATACTATATTCTTCACAATTTCTTGTAGTTTTAGATGTCATACGATCCTACCAAAAATGTTTGATCATCCTTGTGTGTCAAAACTACTACTAATGTTGAGGATGTAACACTCTATAGACAATGCAATACCACACATGCTCTTATTAGATCACTTTCAATATCCATGTGATGATCCCATGGACAATGCATGGTCTAGTTGTCATTTATTCAATGTCTCCAAATATATGTAAATGAGATAAAGCACAAATATGTTAGGGGGGTCTACATAAAGAGAAATGGGGGTCGATGGAGGCAGAGAGAGAGAGAGAGAGAGAGAGAGAGAGAGAGAGAGAGAGAGAGAGAGAGAGAGAGAGAGAGAGAAGGGGGGGTGAAAGTTGGTATGTTATGGAATTATATTTATGATGCTATTTTACTGGAATTAACTATGGTAATAAGTTGATGTTGTTTTTATTTATCATGGATTTTGTTTATTTGCCACATGATCGTAACTTATCACACAAGATGCATGTGTGATACTGGTCGCATTACGCTTTTGGGATACATATTTTAATGTGTGGAAATTATATGCATTATATCATGGGAATACTATTGGAAATTATATGCTACATGACATGAAAATATTATATTTTGTAGGTGTTCATAAGTGTAGTCACATGGTTTTTAAATGTCAATAAAATATTTTCTCTATGTTAATATAAATTGTAAATATCAAGTTAATCATTATTGATGCCTTTTATTTATGTTCATAATCCTTGTGACAAATGAGCATGATCCAATGAAGGGACCTGGGTTTGCATTACATGCGATGGTGTGTTGTCCATGCTCACAACCGCATTTGTGACTCCCACACTCCCCACATTTGTGCTCATAACCTAGGTTTGCATTGCATGTGCTGGTGTGTTGTCCATGCTCACAACCACATTTGTGACTCCCCCACTCCCCACTCTAGAGTATCGTCTCTTCGAGGCCATTGTGAATAGGGAATCCTCATACGCTAGCTTTCGAGCTTTGTCGGTCTTGATTGGAAACCTCGAGCGGCTAGGTGGATTTCTTGTGAGATAGAGGCTTCATCGAGAAGAAGGGGTCATTCCATGGTGCTAGAGGCAAGAGGGTGAAGAAAGCTTCTACAAGTCAAAGTAGTGCTCTCTTACATGAGGGTTTGCCGATGATGATGGCCTCCTCCTGCTCATCTTTGGCCTTCCTCCTCCCTCTTATCTATTTTCTATTACCTCTTCCTACCCCTTCTTTCTCTTTTTTTCCCACTATTCTCCTCTCTTTTCTTCTTCTTTCCTCTTACCTTCTCCTTCTTCTCTTCCTCTCACCTATCTTCCTATGTCTTCTTCTCTCACTTCCCCTATCTTCTTCCTCTTCTCTCTCTCTCTCTCTCTCACACACACACACACACACTCTCTCTCTCTCTCTCTCACACACACACACACACACACACACACACACACACACACACACACACACACACACTCTCTCTCTCTCTCTCTCTCTCTCTCTCTCTCTCTCTCTCTCTCTCTCTCTCTCTCTCTCTTTCAACTCAGTAGCAGCAACAGTGCATAGATGTAAACAGTTCAAGGAAGTTGAGCATTACATAAAAGTTGGATTATGGAGTAATGCTCCATTGCACCACATTGATAATCTAATATTTTTTATGAGTACCATGAAACAAATAGGCAATGGTTTACTGTATTAAATTCTTAAGAAAAGGCATGAGTTATGTCAAGTCATGGAATTCTTTTGGGGAAGATTGAATGGGAACATACTAGCTTATTGGCCTCTTCAGCATCTATTAGAAAACCTTGTCTACGGATTGGGATGAGTGCACATAGAAATGACTTTAGATATAATTGTGTAGTACTAGCTAGCCAAGATGAGGATACACTAGCTTCTTATGCCATGCACATGACTCAAGCCTATGTGAGTATACCACCACATCGATGGTAGAGTCATTGAGTAGATTCAAGCTAATCCAATATTGGCTCTCAATCAATAGAGTGAAGCCAACAACATATTCCATGTACATCTCACATGTAATGACAAAGTCGATCCTATAACTCTTCAGTTGTCTTAGATGTTGGAATCAATGAGTGATCAATCTTCAATGAAGATTCTAACCCTAGCTCTTTAGGTCTAAAACATGAAGCAAAAATTGATAGTAAGGAAGATATCTCAAGACATAGATGAGTTAAGAAAAAGGGATTTATAGATGCATCTCGGGAGAGAGAGAGAGAGAGAGAGAGAGAGAGAGAGAGAGAGAGAGAGAGAGAGAGATGGAAAGTTCAAAGATTAAAATGATCAAAGCAAGTTGTAGGATCTACCCAACAAGTTTACTAAATGCAATAAGGGAGGTTGAGTGGTAATCATGTTGGGAAGATATCTCAAGACATAGATGAGTTAAGAAAAAGGGATTTATAGATGCATTTGGAGAGAGAGAGAGAGAGAGAGAGAGAGAGAGAGAGAGAGAGAGAGAGAGAGAGAGAGAGAGAGAGAGAGAGAGAGAGAGAGATGGAAAGTTCAAAGATTAAAATGATCAAAACAAGTTGTAGGATCTACCCAACAAGTTTACTAAATGCAATAAGGGAGGTTGAGTGGTAATCATGTTGGGAAGACTCCCTCAACCAGTGAACCCATTGAATTCGAAAAAAGGTCAAGGAAGTAAACTTAGCCATAGAGGGTGAGAGACAAAAGCCTATTTCTATAGCTCAAGATCTAATACCTAAAGAAGAGGCAAAGCTAATAACCTTACTCAAAACAATTTGTAGATGTATTTGATGGGGATTAAAATCTCTTGACATCAAGGACTTCCATCTCATGTTGTGACTCACATAATCATTATGGTGGTCAAGGCAAGAATAGTTAAATAAAGGCCCTACCCAAGAAATCCTTGATTTTCTCATGTAGTCAAGAAAGAAATCGACAAGTTGCATGTCACAAGATCCGTAAAGTAAATTGAAAACACAGAGTTGACATGAATCATTGCAGTTTTAATGAAGAAGAATGACAAAAATAGAGTATGTGTCAATTACAAGAAGGTGAACAGAGCCAACAAGAAAGACAACTGTACTTTTCCATACACCAAACATATGCTAGAGAGTGGCAATCAAAGTGGTGTATAGCGAGGACATGATGAACTTCAAGGAAGATGTGTGTGAAAGAAATGCACAATGTACTTCGAGAAGCTTATAGTAGAATTGTAGGCCACTTCAATTTTGGGACAATAGTTAGGAAGATCCATTAGTGTCAAAACTGTGGTGGCACATCTTATTCAAACATGTTACAAAATTTGGTAAGCATTGGGACCAACACCAAAGGACAAAGGTACCTATGATTAAGGATTGAATGCAATTGACTCCATTTAAAGAGAGCCAACCATTTGGGAATTTTGAAATAGATTTTCTAGGACCCATAAGCCTTGTTGCTCACTATATGCTTGCAAGTTACAAAAAAAAAGTGAGAGAAATGTCTGAATTCCTTTGGGAGTAGACCACCTCACAACTTCACTCTTCAATTGAATTGATAGTGATGATCAAGGCACCCACTATCTCAACAAAGTGGTAGAATAGCTCCTCTTTATGTTTATGGCAATCCACCATAATCCTCTACTTGTTAACCTTGAGCTAATTGATATGCCAAATCAACCAACAAGATTCTTATCATAATGCTAACAGAAACTCTCTCTCCCTTGAGGGGAAACTAGGAGACAATGCTAATGGTATCCTTGTGAGCATGTAGGACAACATATGACAATTACACCCTAGACTCCATTCAAGTTGATGTATGTAATTAATGCAATATTGCCAATGGAGTTCTTAGTTTCTAGGTTGAGAGTTGTTCCACAACAAAGATGGGAAGGAAATGCTTGGACCCAATGCTTAACTGAAATAGATAAGTTAATGAAAAGACAAGATTGCTAGTAGTCTTTGCAATCATTGGAAACAAGGCCCCTAGAAAAGCATGGTAACAAGCAAGTTCAGTAAAGAAGATTTGAAGCTGGCAATCTAGTTTTGGTATTTATCAATTAAGACAATTATCTCCTCCAATAGTTGAGATCAAAGATCTATGAAACTGGCTATTATAATGGTAGTCACATTAAAATATTATTTTTTCTTTTACAAACTCTTATAAGATGATAGGAGGAAGTTCATGCCAAAACTCTACATCAAAGATCCAAACAAGAAAAATAATGAAACTATGCTCCCTAGTTGCATCAAATTTAGGCTAATCATTAAAAGAGAATTTTCTGTGATTGTGCACATTGATGAAGGGCCAAACCAAAATATGCTACCCTACAAAGTTTGTATTAAACTAGGATAGTGAGCACTTGTGCCAACTAATTCTTGGATTAACCCCATTATGACACTTGACTCCTACCCACAATAGCCATGTGTTAAGGGCTCTTGAAATCAAGCGGTTAGAGAGGTAAACTTTAATGAATTTGGTTAGCCAAGCATAACAATGATACATCTCTTGTAGCAAAGAAATTAAAGTTCCACAAGCTTGAGAAAGCCAACCAATCAAAGCCAAGATGGAGGTCCCAATGTATTGGCAACAAGTGAACCCTCGAAGGCTAAGAACCCCTAAGAAAAAAATAAAGGTAAGAGAGTCCCAAATGTTTATTGATCAACAACTAGTGTACGTGAAGAGCCAAGACCACACCATCTCTTAATGTAGAAGTCACAACTACCAAGCCACTTATAGTGGAACTTAAGAAAAATTCACAAATAAGCATTGTCAAATGTAACCCACCAAGTATTCTTAAATATATTAGAAAATATTTGAATGCATTGAATTATGAACTAGCTAGGGGAAGAGTAGATTGTCATAGCTCTCTCTCTCTCTCTCTCTCTCTCTCTCTCTCTCTCGCTTTGAATTAACAAAAAAAAGAATGAAACTAAAAGAGGAAACTCTATTCTATTATTTTATTTCGGGATCATTGAGACATCCCAATGATTCCTTTACTGTAGAAGATTTAAATTTTAACTTTTAGATCTTAGTGTGAGTATCCCAAGTTGAAAAAACAGATAGATATTTTTCTAAGGTGTAAATTCATAATTCTTTTATGCAAGAGAATTTTGCATTGGCTCATCGATGCTTTGTAATTCCAATTTGATCAAGGTGAAGAAAGTAAGCCCTGAGTGGAAACACACAAGCAAAAGCAAGAGCTATGGTGGGAGGAGTAAGAGACACAAGACGTGGAAACTCCAACAGTCACAATGTGTGATCCGTCTTCCCTTATTCAAATATCAATAAAAGAATAAATAATGAAGTCACAATAATGGGCGCCTATCACCTATAGTGTACATGTGTGTGGGTACTGTCAGTGTAACTAATATACATGCAGCTAGACATAGGCACCTTTATCCCCAACAACCTTCGACTTAAAGGTAAATGTGTCCCTAGTGAGGAGAGAATTAAAAAAAGGTGATAAAGTACAAATGAAAAGAAAGTACAACAGGATGAGAAAAGGCATCATCTCATCCAATGCCCATGAACTTTCCAAGGAATGAAAAACTTTTTGTTGAGAGACTTGTGGTGAGCAAATCTGCAAGATTTTGGCCAATTGAGATCCTGACAAGCTCAATGGACTTGTTCTAACAAAATGACCTCTTGGATAAAGTGGTAATGCACCTCAATGTGCTTTGTCTTTGTATGGAAGACCGAAATTTTGGCCAACTAAATAACACTCATACAATCCTCTGAATGTAATGTAGGAACAACATCAGTAACACAAAGCACTGCCACCAAATGGCCTAACCAGAGAGCCTCCTTGTAATCCTTAGTGGTTGTAATATACTCGGTCTCGGTAGTAGAGAGGTCCATGCATTTTTGCAACTGAACATCCAAGAAACAGTACCCCCAACAAAGGTAAACACATAGCTATAGGTTGACTTCCTACTATTTGCATGCCCTACATAATCAGAGTCAGTGTACTCCACAACTCCTATATCTTGACTACCATAACATATGCACATATATGTTGTGTCCTTTAGGTACCTCATGATATTCTTCACATCATTCCGATGCCATCTATGAGGTGTAGCCATATAGTGTGCCACAATTCCCACTTTAAATGCAATGTTAGGACGAGTGGATATCATGGCATACATCAAACTACCCACTACATATGCATAAGGGATCTTGGGCATCTCAACCTTCTACTCTATGGACAATCGGCCTAATTAACCTTCACATGAGAAGGAAGAGGATAGCCTACCGATACCATAGGCGATAGCCCATATTACTTGCATCCCCATAACCAAGAAAGTTGCATTTCATGAACTTAGGATCCAACTTATTGTGCTTGTCCTTAGGAACATGGTAGAATGCCTCATAACCAAAGACGTGCAAATGAGCATATGATGGAGGTTTCCTAGTCCATACCTCCTTTGCAACCTTGCAATCAATAGCAATGAAAGGGGACCTATTAATCAAGTGTATGATAGTAGTAACTACCCTAGCCCAATGGTGTTGTGGTAAGCCTACCTAGCTAAGCATATTGCGGACTCTCTCCAGAATTATCTTGTTAATGTGTTTGGCAATACCATTCTAAGGAGGGATATAAGGAGCCATCAACCGATGCTTAATACCCTGCTCATCTCAAAACTACTCAAAAGGTTTCGAGATATACGCTCCTCCATTATTTGACCACAGGTATTTCAGTCCTTATACCCAGACTCGTTCTCAACAAGAGTAAGATAGTACTAAAACATAGACATGACATCATATTTTTGCTTAATAGGGTAAGCCCAGACCTTATGTGAGTAATCATCAATGAAGTTGACAAAGTACTTCACACCACCTAGCGACTAATAGAGCATGGGACCATCCACATCCAAATGAGCAAGAGCCAAAGGCGTGACCCATGCGCTTCATGCCAGACTTCTTATGCATACTACATGTCTACCTACCATATAAACGATGATCACAAAACTCAAAACAATTATAGTCTAGAGATGGAAGATACTCCAAACTAATAAGTATTTTCATTCCTTTCAAAGATGTGCCCAAGGTGATGATACCAAAGAGATACATGTAAACCTATAGCCAAACTACAGCCATAACCAAAACATGGTTAATTGAACCAAATACAAGCAACAAATAGAGGGCACTAGACTTAGCACCATGTGCAATAACAAAATTCCCACATGTAATCTTCCATGAGGAATCACCAAATAGAGGGCACTAGACTTAGCACCATGTGCAATAACAAAATTCCCACATGTAATCTTCCATGAGGAATCACCAAAAGAGACAACATAACCTGTATCATTCAAGATGCTAGCAAATATAAGGCTCTTCATGAGAGCCAGGACATGATGTGTATCATGAAGAGTGAATATGCTGTAGAACCAAATTGCAGCTAGACATCACCAATATCAACTATCTTCAATGCCAAGTCATTATCCAAACGGATAGATCCAATCATACTACGATATGAGTGAAACCACTCTCTATGAGGGGTCACATGAAAGGAAGCCCTTAAATCTATCAACCAACACTGAGTATATCCTGATAAAGCATCAGTCCAATAGTGAAGCATCTAAGAGAGAGGCTACCAATATGAGATCATGAGACACATCAGTCTACACCACATTAATCTCCTTAGAGTTGCTAGGCACAATGTTGTGATCATCATTCTTTTTCTATATTTTACCCTTGCCCTTTTCCTTGCGCTTGTCTTCGTGACCTACTTTCCCACAATAATGATAAGTAAGACTAGACTTACGACTATGGGACTTACTGTGAGACTCTCCACATGTCCTAGACCGAGTCCTTTAAGAGTCTTGACCACTGCCATTTCCAACATGTCGACCTCTCACAATCAATGCATGTGATATATGAGAAGCATTTACATTCTTTTGATTTACATCTTCTGTCAAGAGGGGACTCTTAACATCCTGCAATTTCAACCCATCCTTTGAGGTGTTAGCACATAGGGCCATACGAAAAGTGTCCCACAACTCAAGTACAGTACCAATTAGAAAAAGGATCCTTAAACTAAATGTCCTACAAAGCTAGATGGTTGATAATGGAGTGAAACTCATTCAAATGTGCAGACATAGAAGTCCGTTCCTTCATGCAAAGGTCCATCAATTCATTTTCATCTTGTTGCATCAACACGCTTCTAATAGCTATGTTAGAAGCATCAACAAATACATGGAAGGGCTTTTCCTAATCGGGTGGAATCACGATGGGGGCCTCTGAGAGTAATAGTCAGGGGTATCGGAATGCGACATCAACTTCTTCATTCCATTGGTAAGTCGCTTTAGGCATATGTGCCAATTTGTTGAGTTGGACAGGCATATGCGCGAAGAGATGCAAGTGGTTGGTATGCCATTGGATTTGGCCTAAAAAGTGAAGTAACACGGATGGTGAATATTCCACTGTAGCTTGAATTATTGCTACCACCTTGGTCGGGTCAACAACTATGCCATTTTGTGAAATGATGTGGCCTAACAAAATACCACCATAAACTACAAATATATATTTGAGAGGATTCAAACTTAAACTTACCTCGTAGCATCTGGTGAGGTAGAGCTGGAGATGCAGGTGAAGGGTGGTCTTTCTAAAAACACTAAAATCGTCCAAGAAGACCCTAATGAAATATGTGAGGTAGGGCCCAAAGATTTCCCGCATATCTCTCTCAAAGGATACTGGAGATTCTTGAGGTCGAACCACATCATTATGCATCCATAAACTCCCCATGCAGCTTCTTGTGTTTTTGGAAACAATGACAATTAGGGATGTCCAATCCACACAATCTACTAGAGTGACGAAATCTACTCTCAATAGTCGATTCAACTCCTCTTTGACCAATTTGGCCATATGAGGGTTCATTCTATAGTATTGCATCTGGACTAGAATAACATCCGGTTTCAGAGGAATCTGATGATGGTAAAACCAGAGATTTGCGAACACATTCTTGAACTCATTCAGCAAATCAATGAGTTACCGTCGAAAATTTGGCTATAGTTTGGCGCTAATCCGAACTAGTCTGGTCTTTTCTCAGACCAAATACATTGTTTCCAACTCATCCTCTTTAACTCTTGTGACTTTCAACATCTGTGCTTCAAACTCACACGCTTGACTCAATATTTCATTGATGTCTGAATCGACAATCCAATGAGTGATGGTGTTATCGTCAGTGCAGTCCGAGTTTCCAATTTCGAAACTACATGGACTATTACCTTGTTCTTGCTTTTCCAAGGCCTAAGGTTGTAAACACTGGGATTGCATGCATTGTTCAGTGATTTGGAGAGACACCAGGGTTGCAAGTTAGCATTAGCCTTTAGGAACTCTTTTTCTTCATCAACATCACTTAATCCTTCGACCATATTGAATGTTTCGTCTCAGTAATGCGGAGCAGGTGGGATAACACTGGTCAAGAAGACTATTACCTTGTGCTAGTTTCTCTAGGTAATCAGTTTATCCTTACCCCAATTTTGGCTACATAAAAGACAGAGACAAAAGTGAGCTATGAAGAGTCATTGTAGTGGCTTTGGTGCCCTTTCATACCTCCCATGCCTCTTGGGAGGTTCATCCACAACCTAAGAAGGATTATTATGAGTGATTATTAATTATTGTAGTAAAGAGAGTATGTACTATTGAGAGAGAGAGAGAGAGAGAGAGAGAGAGAGAGAGAGAGAGAGAGAGAGAGAGAGAGAGAGGAGAGTCAAAGATAGCCAATTCTATCAAAACAATGTGTCTATCTATGAGAGATAAAGAGAGAAAAATATGAAGACAATGAAGATGAATACTATGTGATTATTTCCATTCAAAAATGGTGTATTATTTTGTGTTTCTTGTTCTATTGATGGATTCTATAAAGATGTTGAAGATTATGGTTGATTCTATCAAATTCGTAGAAGATATCTACTATGATGTTGCGTGAAGTTTTTTTTTTCTTGTTGTAGTTCTCAAAAGAATGAAACAAAAGCTTGTTGATGTTACAAGATAGATTTTCTTGTAGTAGAAACTGCAATTAAGGCCTCCCAAACAAGAGCACAGATGGGGGGGTGGAACTATATGCGCAATATGCACACACACACACACACACACACACACACACACACACACACACTCTCTCTCTCTCTCTCTCTCTCTCTCTCTCTCCCTTGTCAGTGGTATGCTCGGTGTCCTCTTCTCTTTTTGATGGGGGGGGGAGATTTTATAATGGGAGGGAGGTGGGGGAAAGGTGGTATGGGGTGGTGGTGGTGGCGCCTCACCCACCCACCACTTTTCAGCGGGGTGCATGGCGACAGGGAGTTGTGGGCCTTCTAGTTGGCCCGCGGACTGGGGGAGGTGGCCTTGGGGGGGGGGGGGGGGGTGGTAGGCCATGTGGCCTCCCCCTCATCCTCATCTACCTCATCATCGTCATCTTCTATTTCCCCCCCCCCCCCTCCCTTGATGTCAACAAGGGGGGAAGGAGATAAAAATTTTGCATTGATTGTAATGAAAATTTACAGTGGGGGTTCCTATGGAACATGCGAGGGAGGGTTTATTACATCCTCTCCCCCTTAGAGAACTCGAGATGCCCTCATCTCGAAAGAAACTGGGGGTTTCATTTTGGAGCATGTGGGGTAAGACCCATCACACATTCGTTGCGACACTTTGATCACTCATAAGCATATGGTCTTTCAAAACACCAACTTATTGTATTTGATATATCCGAGTCTGGATTACAAGAGAAAAGTTTATTGTAGTTACATCTCATGAATATCTTCTAGGTTTTTCCTAAGTATCTGATAATTTCTTGGTAGGTTCTGGATGACTAAAGCTTGTATAACTTCATTCCTTGTAAGTTCAAGTTCTCTTTGAGTCCTATTGGGACAATTGACGTGGATACATCCAATGTTGTGGCACTAGGAGCATCGATGTTTAGGGTGCTTTGGACATTCCCTTTTGAAATGACCTAGCTCCTTGTAATAGAAACAACGCGGACCTTTATTACTTGGGGTCACAAGATTCTTGGTTGTCTTTGGCAAGATTTTCTTCTTTCGACCAAATTGCCCTAGGATCCTTTTAAAATAGACCGAAGCGGTCCTTTATCTCAGAAACTCTGTTTCCAAATTGTCCTCTTTTTAGATCTAGACTGAGATCCATGGACAATCAGCTTTTCTTGTAATACTAAAGAATACTCCCAAGCTTCCACATTCAGGTAAGACCCAATCTATATTAGTTGAGAAGAAACAACTTAAGAGAAATTCATTGTAAGTTATAACTATCATTCCTTGCTAAAGTATCACTGATCACTTGTAAGTTCTAGGCTCAAAATTGATGCAACTCATATTAATCGGGTTAATTGTAGTAGAAGAGTAAGGTTTATTCCAATACAAGTTGTATTACATGTCGTTAAAATTTCTAGGGTTTCTAATCATCCTGAAGAGGTGTAGTTGGTTCTAGGTCTTCGTCCTCATCTGATTCCTCTGTATATCCAAAGATTGCACTTATGTAGCTTCGTTTTCTAGGAGGCTCAATATCTTCTGGATTTAAGTCAGGGTAGTCTGCTTGGACATGCCCTAGCTCATTCCAGTGGAAGCATCGACGATTGGGACATCTCTTACGGATGTGCCCTATCTCTCAGCACGTGTGGCCTCTCTTATCTTGATCTCCGGAATCATCTTTGTCACAATTTCCCAATTTAAGTTCTTGTATGATTGGCTTTGCTTGAAGTAATGTATCTTACAAGTCTGTTGGACACATTGCCTCAAGACGGTGGTTCAGATGAGTGTTCAGGCCATGGCAAAACTTGGATACTTGCTCCGCAATATCCATAGGTGGTGCATATTTTAGTAGGGATACAAACTTTGAGCAGTAGGCTTCCAAGGTCAATTCTAGCTGCTTGAGCTTGAAGAATTCATTCATCCTCAAAGTCTGGTAGGTTGGCGGAAGGTATCACCCGTGTACAACATCTTTCAACTGAACCCAAAAGACACCTGTTTCAGAAATACCTTGATCTTTGCACCATTGCTTCCACCATATCCGAGCATGGCCAACTAACTTAAGTTTAACTATCATTGCTTGATTGGCAAAAGGAGTTCCCACAGTAGAGAAATAGTTAGTCATCAAGTCAATCCATGTTTTCGCCTCCGCTGCGATATCTATCCCTTTTTCACCAAACTAGAGTGTCTTAATTTGCTTGAGAAGGAATTTCTTCTCTTGCATGTCAGCATCCATAGGTGCAAAAGGTGCTTAACAATCAAGTCGTACTACTTAGGTTACTTTGTTTAGGATATGTCTATGAACCATACATTAATCAATCACATATCATTAGGAAGTTTCACTCTAATACCAACTGTAACATGCCTATCTATCGAATATCCAGGTACATTTTTAGCGGTCCTCCACATCGAGAGACAAATGTAAGCATTGCTGCCTAGTACTCCCATGGAATGTTACGAGGTTTGTCGCCTAGGGTTTCTCAAGTCCACCTCGCAATAGAACGCTTGCGGCCGAACGCATTGGGATCGACCTAAAATTTGGGTTCCCAATGGTCAAGGTCTCTTGACAACATTCTGGCGTCGATCTTGGACATCCTACTTTATGCAAAGATACCTAAGCTGAAGCAAATCCATGTTGCACTTGGTTCAAAGAGAATGGGAAATGAAAGGGATGCACCGCTCAACCTCTCTACTCATGTTGAGAACATCCTTGGAAGAGGACCTTGCTGGTCTTCCTATCCTTTCTGAGAAATTCTGCGAAGTGGGAGCTGAGATTCTACAATTAAGGCCATGCAAACAAGAGCACAGATGGGGGGTGGGGGGTGGAACTATATGCACAATATGCACTATGGCTTGTGTGTATAAGGCACTTTTATGGAGGAGAACTTCTGGAACCTTACAAAATTCTCTCTCTCTCTCTCTCTCTCTCTCTCTCTCTCTCTCTCTCTCCCCCCTTGTCAATGGGGTGCCCAGCGTCCTCTTCTTTTATCGATGGGGGGTGGGTAGATTTGATAATGGGAGGGAGGTGGGGGAAAGGTGGTATGGGGGGTGGTGGTGCCTCACCCCACCCATCACCTATCAGTCAGGTCCATGGCGCCACGGAGTTTTGGGCCTCCCAATTGCCCCGCAGACTGGGCGAGGTGGCCTAGGGGTTGGTAGGCCACATGGCCTCCCCCTCATCCTCATCATGATCATCTACCTCATTGTCATCATCTTCTACCTCTTCCCCCCCAGGCCACCTATTCGGCATTGACAAGGGGGGAGGAGATAAAAATTTGCACTGATTGTAATGAGAAATTACAGAGGGGGTTCCTATGGAACACGCGAGGGGAGGTTTATTACACATGACTTCTCTTTCGATAGAAATTGCTCTAACCTGAGAGCTTTCTTATAAAACAGATCAATGCTCGTACGTGATAGATCATCAGAAGCAAAGGCTTTTCAAATAGGTTTACTGAAACCTTGGATATACATGGTATTTAGCATTTTATCCTTCAACTGCACATTTGGATCAATGCGATTGTTCAATATTGTGAACTTGGCGATATATGCTTGAACTATTCTTTCACGTTGCGTGAGGTGGCAGAGTTGTTTAAGTTTTTATGCATGCATTTGGTCTAGTTGCAATTGGATATTGAAGGTATTTAGGGCTTCATTCCATGATGGCCAACCGTGTCTTATAGCTAGCTGGATTGTAGCCATCTTCTGCATCAAGGATTCAAAGACGACAACCTTGTGAGCTTCATTAACCTGACTATGGCAATCAATTATGTACACCACATCAAACTTCTAGATAAATGCATCTAGATCTTAATTGGAAGATCCTGGGAACTTTAGGAGGAAAATACTAGGATGATGTGCCATCGAAATTGAGATGATAGGTGAAGTTGGAATTATTGGAAGGACACCTACTGGATTGAGTGAAGCTAAAAATCAACTTATTAGATTTAAAGGTATAATGGGCAAAAGACACAAGGGTTCTATTTGTTCCAAGTTAAGGGAGTGGGACGTAAACAATGATTCCAAAATTCCAGGGTAGTTTGTTGCACCTCAACTACAACCTCACTTAGGAAGAACAGGATAGCCTCAAGAGGTGGTATAGTTTGGCATTGTCAATATTGGGACCGTTGTGTATGGCTTATATCTAGAACTGCCTCACGTAAACCATGCGAATGCGTATGCTTTTAGCTTAGCACATGGAGGAATTGTAATCATGGTCGCCATGTGTTATTGGTATCCAAGCACAACTGCCACAAGAATGACGACAAGCCCACTCAGAACCAACAGAAACAAACACTAACATCACTTTCAATGTTCAAAGCCCAGGTTGAAGAGCAAGACATAATCATAGCATAGGAAATCCAACACAAAAATGTACTCAAGTCTAACCAATTCCAAAGTGTATTGCTGGAATCAAAGTTGATCAATCGGGGGCCAAATGGTCATACCATTGTTCTCTATCAGAGAACAAGGACTAGACAACTTATGGATACAATGACCAAGGCAATACTACTACACTGAACACAATGGTTGAGGACAATATAATATAAGCTCTATTATGAGAGAGCACTTAGGATGCCAGAGTCAAGAAGACTGAAGAAAGACTAAAGAAGGATATGGCATGGAGCAAGAGGACTTCCTATTGCTTGGCCTCCAAAACCATGAGTATGCTAAAAAGAAAACCACAACAACCATGCCTCGCTCCCTATAGTTATATAGGTTGCTACTTGCATGTGGAACCTTCTCTCTACCCATCTGCCATGTCAAACAATGAGACATTCTCTCTACCCATGTGTTGTGTTGGGTCACCTTTACTCCTTTGCTCCTATTGGCTCTTCAATGCGCCGCTGGTGGCGGCTCCTATGTTTAATGCCACCACTACCTTTAACATCAATCTACATTTCTAGTTCGAGGCTCATTATTTAACTCATCATAGCTTGAGCTAATTAACTTTCAACTGGGAGTCACTAAGATATTTTTATTTGGAGGATTTCATGTTTTGGAAAGCTAACTTATTACGCAACTTGAAAAGTCAATCCAATAGTTAGGGTATTACATCCTCCTCCCATTTATAGGAATCAAGATGCTGTCATCTTGAGAAGAATTGGGTTTATTTTTTACAAAGGGTATCTTCATCTACTTAGGTAGCATCCTCTTCAGGATAGTCCTTCCATTGTACAAGGTGTCCTCGAATGAGCCTATTTATTTCTTAGATCTCTTTCCTTTGTATGAGGATTTTGTTAAGTTGTAATTATAATATACATTGGCTAGTATTAGCACATTGTGAATCTTAAGACAATTGACAAGTTGTAGCTTGTAAGCACATTTCCCTATGCATTTTACAATTTTATATGGCTCACAATATCGAGGACTCAATTTCTTGAAATTTCCAAGGACAAAGAGCTCTTCTTAGCGTACCTTGAGGAACACCATGTCTCCTTCTTTAAAGGTTTGTTCTTATCTCCCTAAATTGGCACAAGCCTTTTGTCAATCCTTGCATGCTTGAATGTCACGGCAAATAGCTTTGACCTACTCTTTTATCTCCTGTAACATCCACTTCGAAGCTCTCAACTTGAGAGTTGGATTCAAAAAGTTCAAGGGGGTTGAACAATCTTAGCCATATAATTCTTGGAATGGAATTGTCTTTATACTCTAATGATAAGAAACATCATATGCAAACTCTACCAAGGATAAGTATTGGATCCTCCATTGTGACTCTTTCCTATAGTAAGCCCTTAGTATATCCTCAATGACTTAGTTTACCTTTTGGTTTGACCCTTTGTTCAAGGGTGGTAGGATGTGTTGAAGCATAGTTGCATTCAAAATAGCTTCGAATACACTAATCCAAAACTTAGAGGTGAATAAGGGATCTCTATCATTGACTATCCTTTTTGGCAATCCATGGAGTTTAAAGATCCCTTTGATGAGTAGTTAGGCAATGTTTAAAGCCTTGAAGGTTGTTTTTACTAGGATAAGATGAGCAACCTTAATAAGCATATCAACCATGATGGATTTTTATCCTCCTTGTACAGTGGTTAGTCACACTATAAATTCCATACTAATGAATTTCCACTTCATTTGAGGATATCAAGGTGCTTTACTTTGCTAGGTAGCTTGATCCTTTTAGCTTTAATCCCTCTGAAACTTAAACATTTGTGGGTAATCTATTTTGAGCACATCTCTCCTAACTCTTGCCCAACAATAGCTTTTCTTGGTTGCATTAAAAGTGACTTGGCATACCCAAAATATCCTAAGAAAGGGGAGTCATGAGCTTTGTAGAGTATGTTCTTCAATTATGGGCTGTTCAATATGCATAAATTTTCCCTAAAGTATAAGAAGTCTCCATCCACTAAGAAATAACTATACTTGAATTGGATGTGTGAGTCCTTATCTAAGGTATTGATAGTCAACTTCCTCAAGGATTGATAGTTAGCATCCTTTGTTGCTTCCTCCTTGACTAGTTCAAGTATGGGGTGGCTTGACATTGACACTAGGGATGCTAGTGTCTCCCTCTTTGCTTCTAAAATGATGCTATTGAGGGAGTCTTTTTGACATAGTGTGTTAGCTACAACATTTTATTTTTCTCGCTTGTATTTGATCTCAAAGTAAAATTCTTGAAGAATTTTGGTCCATTTCCATTGCCTCATGTTGAGGTTAGGCTAGTGGTGGGTAAAGATACATTTCAAGCTCTTCTAATCAACCATAGGCCCATTCTAGTGATAGCACTAGGGAGAGGAAGGGATTGATGCATGAAAAGCATACAACCTTAGGATCCATTGACCTATTGGAATTATGGTCACCTAGGGAACATTTCATCTCGATGCCTAAAAGCAGGAGAATGCTAATAAAAATAAAGTCAAACTACAATGCCCCACATGTGGCATCACTCACTTATGTTGATTGCCCACCAATAAGGAAACCTTCTTCCAATATAGTAATTGTGCCTTTAACATCATTAGAACTCTTTGGAATGAGTACGTAGATGATGAGGTAGTACTAATACCATTGAGCTTAATGATGAGGGATCAAGCAAATTAAGAAAGTGTTTTGATACATGGGTCTAGCAACTTTGATGCTTTATCAATAGGGAAGAAGAAGAAAAAGAGAGCTGAGACAAGCCTCAATTTGAAGAGCAATAGTACAACTAGGCTAACTCTGGGAAGAGAAGTCCCAAATATTGAAGCGGTAATCTTAGCTCCCAAGATAGAAGAAAAAGGCAATGTGAAGATAGAGGAATACTCTGATTCCAACCATCAAATAAAGATTGTGGAGAAGGTTACAAATTGGGTCCAAGAGGCTTGTGCTCATTAAAGACATTAACTTTGTACTAGACCATGAGATGCATGGGCTTTTGAGCATGAACCTATCTTCCACCCCTACATACTTCAACTCATATGAGAATCAAGTGTCAAACACATAAAAATAGGATGTAAGTGAGAACATAGTTACAATCTATCATAGACAAGAGGCTAGTGGTGGGCAGAGGAATAGGAGACACAAGTACAATAAGGTAGACACAGTAGGTCTCCAAGCCACATTGGCCTCAACTCCAGTCGCACTATGTCTCAGCCCATTAATGAAATAAAAATTGATCATGTGGTAAGCCTTTGAGGCTTGGATGGTTATTAATATACCTACACAACCTACAAGAATCGACTTGACAGCAACCCTCCCACAGCAAAAAATGAACATGAAACCAAGGTAGAAGCATGCAAAATCTATGCACATAGCTGAGCCATTAATCTCAAAATTGAAAAGAAACCATAAATCTTTCACTTAATAATGAACCGATTCGTTATCTTCATCATCTTCATCCATAGCTTCAACCATTATACAAGAACAAAAGGGAAAAGAAGAATTTCTGCACAAAAGACAGAGGAGAGAGGAGAGGGAACAACTTTTTGCACCACCAAAAAGGAGAATATGCAATTGGACAAGAGAGAGGGAAGGGAAAGAGTCACATAACCACTCGTGCACTCCACCCCACCTCTTCCCCAAAAAGCACACCCCTTCGTATTTTATTATTTCTTTGACACTTTGATACATTTGATATCATAAGACCTTTGGCCTTTAATTTTGAGTATTCCTACCCTTTACCAATGCATGCACGTAACACTTTTGTGTATACCATTTATTTATTATGGATGTGGATGTGGATGTGGCCCCCTCATGTAAGTGTGTATTTTAGTGATTTTGTAACAATGTACTTGTTATCTTTTTTACAAAAGATGAAATTGTGATATATGCATGGACATTTTTGTGCCTTGTTTTTATGCTTCTTTTGATGTCATCATATTCCTCCCACACTGAAATGTGAAGCGTCCTCGCGAACCTTGTCAAAGAAGAACCACTGTCTATCACAAAACAACTTCCAAAATTGTTAGTAAAACAACTTCGATCACAAGGATGAGGCCTAGCCATGGTAGGGTATGGGACTCCAAATCCATGACCACTAGAGTAAGGGAACTCCTGCCTCCACTATACTCCCACACTGAAAAACTTTACTAGTCTTCAAAGGATAGGGTTTTGGCTTCAATAAGGGATCATGAGCACAACTCCTCCATTCCAATGAAGGAAGAAGAATGACTTCCTTCACTATGTAACTCAAAGGGCATCTCATCAAAATGAAGCTATCACTTGTGCATTGAAAAAGAGGAGAGCATGGGAATATGCCCTTGGATTTTTTATAGGATATGTTCCTAGGGTAATTGGTGTAAGCTTGATTTAAAAGGTCAATGTGTTTGTATTGTATGTTCACAATGATTAAGGAAGAGGGGAAAAACAAGATGGGGACCACATAAGCAATTAGTGGTGCTGATAAGGGGGTGAATGGAAAACTTTGGGGAGTAGGTGAGGCTAATGGGGAAGTTATGTAGGGAGAGAGGATAGGGCATGGCATAGGAATGACCAATTTAATTGTACATTTTTAATGTATTACTTTTAGATTTTTCTTAATTATTAGATCTAATAAATGTTCTTTTAAATATTTAAAAAAAACTTATATGTCCTTTGTGATCTCCGTTTTTGACTTGCCACACTTAGATGAGATAAGGTTGAATTGGAATAGGAGGACGGAAAATGATATTCAAGGGGTAAATGGGGTGTATAAGGGGGGCAAATGAAGGAGAGGCATATGAATAACCTATTGAAAAAAGGATTTATGGAATTAAATGAACATGGAAAATGCTGAAGTGGACAAGGGATAGGGGAGGGACGGCAAAGGAGAAGAGACCCGTGGGACAAAGGCAAGGGCCAAGAAAAGGATGGGTCTACGAAAATTAGGGAGACCACCTCTCTCACTTGCTATGGCCTCATGTTGGGCTCCATCTTTTCTCCTCCTCCTCCTCTTCTTCTTCTTCTTCTTCTTCTTCTTCTGTGCAAAAAGTGTCAAGGTTGCGAAGAAAAAAACACATTGTTTCATGGTTTCTAGAAGAAAGGTACGGTTTGGAATTGAGAGAGAAAATTTTCGTGCTCTTGCTCTCTGTTCTCTTCAATAGTGAATGGCTTGCCCAGTCAAGCAAGAAATGGGGGATGGTAGAATTTTGTACGTCCTGCTGCTCAAGGGCATTCTGATTCTCAAGAGGGAGCGTGGGTTAATGAAATCGTGCAAGAAGTACCAACTGGAGCAACAATCAGGGACAGACTATGGGGCAGTGCCTTCTGCTGCATCAGCACGCCTAGTGTGCTGCGCCTGGGCCAATGGCAGCAAGGAAGAGAGACATGGCCACATGTGCCACCTTTTCTTTGCCTCGAGGCTAACAAGCGGCCATCAACGACCCTGTTATGCATTTCTTCGCACCCACCATATATACCAAAGCCCTTCCCTTTCCTTCTCCACCACACTCCCCGCCCCCTCTCTCCCTGCCTTATCGCAAAATTTACTTTAGCAGTTTCGTGAAACCGCTCTTTTCCCTCTCTCTCTCTCTCTCTCTCTCTCTCAACATCTCTCATCCTGGTATGCGTGTCTCTGTGATCTGTCCCTCTCTTTGTGTCATTGTGTCTGGAATGTTTATTTTCACTTCCATGAGGTGGAGGGAATGGCCCATGGAGATGCTAGCGAATGCAAAGTTGAGGCAAGAAGACAATATTAGGGAGGTTAGGGTTTCACAGGCAAGAGAGAGGGATGTAGGCGAGGCGGAAGATTGGCTATTTCTTCTACAGGGCATAAGGGAGCCATGGTTTGATTCTGAAGCGACCTCTCTCTCTTTCTCTCTCTCTCTCTCTCACACAGGAGTGGCAAGAAGGGAAAGACGGAGGAGGTAGCCATCAAATATGAGGATGGCATCGGTGGAAACTCCAACTGCTGCAGCTTTAGATTTTGCATAAACTTCACAACTTCCTATTCTAACCTCAGAATTGTGAGTTGATCTTTGGCCTGCAAGGCTTCTCGTAAGAAGCTATCCACCTCCCCAGATCCCACAGGCTCGAACACTCCACCGTCGCACTAGCAGGAAAAGTAATCGAAAAGTCCTCCTAATAGCCAAGATCATGGACATCAATCCTATGAGGAGGAGGAGGCAAACACAATGGGGCCAGTAGCTTCTTCATGCTTTCCTCGAGGTCTTGGCCATTTCCCACAAATCGAGAGCACCATCGCCAGAGTAAATGAAATCAAGCCATGGAGTACGCATAGTAGCACCAACGGCTGATACCAAGCGGGGGTCCATGAGCTCAGAGCCCATGGCTGCAGTACTGAAGGATGGGGTGAGGTCCCAAACCTTTCAGTTCTGGGGAAGCCCAACACCACGATCATCGTGTCGACATCGTAATAGGAAAATGACATCGAAGCGGGGATCAAATGAACACACACGGTGGGCTACCACATCCTTCCGATAGTAACTATTATCTATCCGTGCGACAGTGCTACTATCATCACTATTGTTCTTCTTATCTGATTTGATGGAGACGGCGACCATTGAGGCTTGTTGACTCTTCTCTTTTGCCCCTTCGTTATCAATAGTCGAGTGCGCCATTGTGAGAGGGCATGACTGCTGGCTTGAGTTGGCCCTTCACCCTACTCCTAAATTGGCATGTTGCCCTTCTCTTTCTTTCTCTTCTCCGATTGCATGTATTGTCGGCAATGGTGTGGCAAATAAGCCCCTAAAAGCCATGGATTCTGATGCATCCTTTCTCTTTGTGGCTCTTTTTTTTCCTCTTCTTCTTGCTTCTTGAGAACAGCTTCTTCCCCGACTGCGCACCAAAATGACAGCAACCCTCCCACGGTAGAAAATGAACATGAAACCAAGGTAGAAACATGCAAAATCTATGCACATGGCTGAGCCATTAATCTCAAAACTGAAAAGAAACCATAAATCTTTCACTTAATAATGAACTGATTCGTTATCTTCATCATCTTCATCCATAGCTTCAACCATTATACAATAACAAAAGGGAAAAGAAGAATTTCTGCACAAAAGACAAAGGGGAGAGGAGAGAGAACAACTTTTTGCACCACCAAAAAGGAGAATATGCAATTGGACAAGAGAGAGGGAAGGGAAAGTGGCACATAACCACTCATGCACTCCACCCCACCTCTTCCCCAAAAAGCACACCCCTTCGTATTTTATTATTTCTTTGAAACTTGCATACATTTGATATCATAAGACCTTTGGCCTTTAATTTTGAGTATTGCTACCCTTTATCAATGCATGCACGTAACACTTTTGTGTATACCATTTATTTATTATGGATGTGGATGTGGATGTGGATGTGGCCCCCTCATGTAAGTGTGTATTTTAGTGATTTTGTAAGAATGCACTTATTATCTTTTTTACAAAAGATGAAATTGTGATATATACATGGACATTTTTGTGCCTTACATGAGGGGACTCAAGAAACTTAAAGAAAGGAGATCAAATTATGATATTGCTAGATGCTTAAAAACAATGCCATGCTAGCAAATCGATTGGACTTGATGGAGTTAAGAAAGTCAAGCCTTGACATGTGTCCATAGTCGATGACTTGACTGAGGACAAGGAGACTAATCTTGTGAATCTCTAGAAAGAATTTTCAGACATGTTTGCTTGGAGGATAGAAGAACCTAAAGGAATCAAACATAACATCCCAATGGTCTCTGACACCTTGGCCAATGAAGCAAATACTATATATCATGAATCCTAAGCAAACATATGCTATCAAATAGGAGAAATATAAACTCTTGAATGATATGTTCATCTACAAAATTGATCATACATGCTAGGTATCTATGATAGTCATAATACTTAAGAAAAATGGAAAGATCAAAGTGTGCATCGACTATAAAACAATCAATGTTATGATTAAGAGAGATGATTATCCCTCATCGTACATTGAGTGCATGCTTCAAAGAGTAATAAGAAAGAAAGCTTAAAACTTTCTTGATGTTACAAGTTTAGACAAACAATAGGCATAAGGTAGGATTTTCCATTAACTGGGGTGTGTTTGCAGATATGGTCACACCTTTTGGCCTTACTAATACCCTTGCCACCTTCCAATTAATAATGTACACAATTTTCAAGGACATGTTACGAAAGTGGCTTGAGGTGGATAACCTATACGTTCATACCAATTGGGTAAAACACCTAGAGAAACTCTAGATAATATTTAAGAGATGTTGATGATATGGTCTCTTCCTAAACCCCTTGAAATGTTGGTTTTGGGTGAAACATCATTGCATCCTAGGGAACATTGTGTCAAAGAATGCAATTGCCACTAACTTCTCAAAAGTCAATGTGATTGTTAACCTTTCACCCCTAACCAACTACAAGGGTATTTAATGCTTTGTCAGTTGCATTGGAATTTATCAGTGATTCATATTGAGCTATGCATTGATTGCTGACACTTGTACAAATTATCGATTATGTTTTAGTGGAACAATAAATGCTAGCATGCATATGAAGCTTTCAAGAAGACTCTTACAATAGCCCCTATCGTAGATGTCATAAACTAGTCTCAATGACCTTCCATGTACATATTGACACCTCAATCTTTGATGTTGAAGGAGTATTGTGCTAGTCTAGAGAACATAACATGGATTTTCTAGTTAGCTTTGTGAGTGGGTATCTCCTTAATGCTGTACTAAAATGTTCCACCACTAAAAGGGATGGCTTGGCAATTGTGTTTGTGGTGAAGAAGTTTTGCCATTATCTTTTGGCAGTGCCATTCACCTTCTTTGTAGATCATTAGGCATCACTTTATCTGGTTAATAAACCATATGCAAACATGATGCACCTTCCAATGATTATTACTTTTGTTGGAATTCGATTTCTCTATTATTGTTCCCATGAGGAAATAACATTACATAGTAGATCACATGTTAGGCATGATGAAATGGGAACTCACAAGAATAGGTATCATGGATGATCTATCAAATACACATTTGCTCAAAATATCTATAGAAGAAGAGTTTGCAAAGTAGACTTCACTCCATATTGGGCCAATGAAATAGTTGGATTTCTTGAGAAAGGAATTCTAGATTGCCCAATTGCGAAGGCACAACTTAGGAGCGTGATCATTAAGACTTAGCACTACCACAACTAATTGCAAGTCAACTATATTCAGTAGGCTAGGATGGTCTACTGAGAAGATGCATCTATAAATATGAGATGCATGGTGTGCTCAATAAAGCATATGGGTGAATTGTAGGAGGACACTTCGACGAAGACACCATCACAAGGAAGGTTCTTTAGATGCTCTGAACATCATAAATTTTAACCTTGAAGATGAAGAAACAATACCGGCAACTTATCTTAGGGTGAGGGAAGACATAGCATATATTTGATGATGCTCTAATAGAGATAATTGATCAGAATGTCATGACGCATGCAGATTGGGACAAAGATTGGGAAACCCTAATTGATATCTACCATGGCCAAAATCAAACCACACAGGGGGCACTCTACACTCTACCAGGGAAATGCAAGGTAACATTGACCATCGACATGGAAGACTTCCCCACAATTTTCTTTGTACAAAGAAGTAGGAAAAGAAACCTTGTTGGGTTGGATATCCAACTGCAAAGAAAAGTTCAAGTAGATCATGAGACACAACAAATACACCTAACCCTAGGCAATGTGAAAATCATCATGGCTTTTCGTAAGGATAGGTTTGCTTCCTTGAAGCAAGAGATGCCACTAATCTCTTCAATTGTATCTAGTAATGCATCTAGTGAGTAGGTAGAATCCTACTCAAAGAGCAAGAGAACTGTTAAAAACTACAAAGTAAGGTGCTTAAATCACCCATAACTCAAAAAAGATGGATTCCCAAGATATGAAAGTAGCCCTCCCACGATAAGAAATGAATAGAAAATTGGGGAAGCATCACACAAAATCTATGAGTATGGCTTTCCCATTGATCTCACAACATAAAAGAAACTTCTACTCTCTCTCTCTCCTCTCAATAATGTACATCATCTATCAGCATGCACTCCATCCCACCTTTTCCCCAAAAAATACACAAGCCATCAATGTATTTTTTATTTCTTTAAATTTTTGGTACATTTGAATCTTGTAAGGCTTAGCTCTTTCTTGCAAATGCACTTATGTGCATTTTGTGCACACCATTATGCTCTCATAGACATGTCCTCCCTCACGTAGGGTCTCTTTTAAGTGATTTTGTAACAATGTGAGTATTATTCTCCCCATAAAAAATGGAAATATGGCATATGTATAGATTTTTTAATACCTAATTTTTGTGCCTCTTTAGGTGTCATTATTTTCTCCCACATTGAAATATGAAGTATCCTCGTGAACTAAGTTGAAGAAGAACCACTATCTAATACAAAACACTTCACATATTGGTAGTGAAAAACATGTCAATGAAAATGATGAGGCCTAGCCATGGTAGGATATGGGACTCCAAAACCTTGACCACCAGAGTAAGGGAACTCCTACCTCCATCATACTCCAGCACTGAAAAACTTGCATATTTTTCAAATAGGTTTATATATTCCATAAGGGATCTCAAGAACAACTCCTCTATACAATATGCAGTAAGAAATATGATTCCATCTAGCATGTAACTTAGGAGATATTTCATGAAAAGTGAATCTTTGGCTAGAGGAAGAGGGGGAAAGCATAGGAACATGACTTGAGTTTTTCTATAGGATATGTTTCTATCCTTCTTGTTTTAAGATTTATTTAAAAGGTTAATCTAGTTGCATTGTGCATCCACAAAGATTAAGCAGGGAAAAAACACGGCCTTGTGGGCAGGAAAGAGCTAAAGGGTTTTTGTTGAAGAGGAGGAAACAGTCAGTAGGGAGGCATAGTGAGGAGGATGAAAGGGAAGGTGATGGAACTAAAAATAGAGGGGGTGAGGATAATTAGGTTTGGATTCATCTTTTTATGGACTTTGATCTATCTGCACTATATGTACAACTTTGATTTGTCTACACCATACAATGTGCATGGTGGGAAGCAACTAGAAATTATCCCATGTTGGCATCCTTAAAAACACGAGCGAGGGCGATTGGGTACCCCTTGTAGGTTGGCTTTTGAGATCATCATCCTTTTCTTCTTATTTCTTCTTACTATTCTTCTTCTCCATATGACTTTCAAACCACAATAGGAAATGAATAAAAAACGAAGGAAACAACATACAAAATCTGTGTTTGGCTTTCCCATTGATCTCATAACATAAAAGAAACCACAAATCTTTCTCTCACAATAATGAACAAACTTGTCATCTTCCTCATCTTTATTAGAGATATCCATTTTCATTTCACAAAAGGAAAGAGGAAAGAGAAAACAAGGAAAGAGAATTGCTTTGCATAGAGGAGAGAGGAGAGAGAAATGTTAGCACTATACAAAAGAGAAAGTGTGAGGCTTGGAAGAAAGGAGAGAGAAGAGGCATAATATCAGCCATGCACTCCATCCCACCTTTTCCCCAAAAGACACACAACCCTTCACTGTATTTTTTATTTCTTTGAATTTTTGATACATTTGAATTTTGTAAGGCTTAGCTCTTTGCAAATGTACTTATGTACACTTTTTTGCATACTATTATGCCTTTGATAGATGTGCCCCCCCCCCCTCCCCCCCAAGAAGAGTCTCTTTTAAGTGATTTTGTAACAATATGAGTATTACTCTTCTCTTAAAAGATGGAAATATTGTGTATGCATATATATTTTTATGCATTGTTTTTGTGCTTCTTTGGGTGTCATCAAGATGGAATACAAAAGCATAAAGGCTACCCATCTTGGAAAGCAACCCAACGGTGTCTACTCCCTACAAGTTGAGACCACGACACCAAAGATATAGTAGACAAGTTAGCACCAAGATGAATGCGTTGCAAAAGCCATTTTGTGCATTCAAGGATAATACATAGGGAATAGATGGATTTAACTGCCAAATCTTCCATAAATGTTTCTCCTTTAAAGTAAATTGACATCCTCAACTATGGCTTAACTATCTTGACCACGGTAACCACTAATCAGGCAAATAGATAAATCATAGGATAATGGCCCAATACCTAGTACGAACAAAGCAACAAAACCTATGATCACCCATAAAAAGAAAGAGCTTACTATGCAGACAAACTCGGCACAATCTATTGTTGCCTCCAAGTTAGAGCGAAAGTAGGTAGTGTCATTTTACAACCATCAATGACAGCAAAAAATACAGTACAAAAGCAACCCCCAATTGCAGTTAGAGTTTCAATTGTGCAACAATAAACACCAACAAAGCCATCAACTATTACCTCATCACCAATTCATTAGTCTAGGAACAAGGAAAAGAGTTCATGGAAAACCTTGATGACTCCCACTTTAGCATGCTCTTCTCAATCTTTAGTGACTAGACGTTCTTGAAGCCAAAGCCCACCAAAGTTGCAACCAGCAAAGGCTAATGTTTCCCTTGCCAAGATTGACCATGAACTATTAACAAAAAACAAAGTAGACAAGGGTGGCATTTATCCTAGAGGCATCCAAAGTCGAATCTTAAACAAACCTCTTCTTAGATCAAGTAATTGCAACCACTACAACTATATGACAATAAACCAAACCCACCTCTAGGATTGCATCCCTCTTAAAGAAAACCCTCAATCTTGGAGTTGTAGAAATTACATTGCGAAAAGGAAAGAATTTGAGCCAAAAGCATAGAACACATAACAAATATCAAAAGAATAGAAACTACTTTAATTTCAAATGAAATTATATAAAAGTGGCCATGTCCACACGTGCGCTTTCACTATGAAGCTTAGATGGCAACCTAGATAAATGATAGGTGAAGAGCTTAAGGGTATTTGGAAGAACTCTAATTGGGTGAAAGATAGATTGAAAACAGCTTTGGAGGGATTTTCCTTTTATAGCCCAAGAAGGTAGTCTAGTCGGTGTGTCCGACCATATTATGAACCTTCCCTAGTCAACTAGGAAATATTCCAAGGTCCCTGATAACTCCCACACTCTACAGCTCATTGCATTGCGCCTCAAGTTACTATTAACATTACTACTCTATCTAATCCAAATGCTAGATTCACAAAGGTCACCTTTTTTCCATCTAATCAAATAGATCGCATTTGATGTACAAGTTAAAACCCAACCAATGTTTGGGCTCACACATGGCTTCTCCTCATAATGGGGGCCTTACAACTTAGAGCACCATGGATCATTAGTAGCACCTCAAGATGGTGGGGCATTGAGCATATCTAACATCCCACCTCAATATCCACTCGAACTACATCCTTTGCCCACCATCAAGTCTTTGAAGATGAACTCAAAGTAGATTCTTTGTGAAATCTTTGCTGAAGATATCTACTCCATTCTCCTACTTTGGACAAAAGACACAAGCTCTATTATCCCATCCTCGATCAAGTCACACACATAGTGATATTGGATCTCAATGTGTTTGGTGTGTGCACAAAAAACTGGGTTTTTGGCAATGGCAATGCAACTCTAATTGTGACATCTTAGCACTGTTGGATCTTTATCCTATACTCCCATATGCCATAGGATCCTCCTTAACCATATCACTTCACATGTAGCAAAACAAGCTACCTTGTACTTTGCTTCCATAGAAGGCAATGCCACAGTTGGTTGCTCCTTCCTATCCAAGAGAAGATTCTTGAACCTAAAGAGAAACAATATTCAAAAAGTGATTTTCTAGAATCACTGTCACTTGCCCAATCGGAGTCATAGCTTTCGATAAGAGCACTTTCGAAATTGTATGTAATACTATAGTCAAGAGTTTCCTTCGAGTATCTGAGCACCCGCATCCTAGATTTCTAATGACTTTCTCATGGTTTGTTTGAGAACTTGCTCAAAACATTAAAAACAAGAGTGATATCTAGCCTCTGTTACACAAGTAGATGGGGCTACCAACCAAGCTCGTGTACTCCCAATGTCTGCTAGTATTAATGTAACCTCAACGAATAACTTCACACTGACCTCCATAGTGTAGCTATCTCCTTACACTCGATCATGCCAAATGATTTAAAGATATCCCATGCATACTTCTTTTGAGAGATGAAGATTTTAATAGAATCTTGCTAGACTTCAATCCCCACACAATAGTGGAACAAGCCCAAGTGTGTTAATTCAAACTTAGGCTCAAAACCTTTCAAGTTTGATGGATCATATCTTCATAGTCACCTATAATAAGAAGATCATCCACATTTAGGACAATCATTGTAGACTTTTCACAATCCCTATAAACATACAAGTTAGCATCTGATCCACATCTTTTGAAATTCAAGTCTAAAAGGAATTTATCTATCCATTGATACCATGCTCTAGAGGCTTGTTTTAGCCCATATAATACCTTCTTCAACTTACAAACTTTGTTCTTAGAATGGGGGCCTCAAACCTTGCTGGCTCAGCCATGTACATCTCATGTTGAGGCCTCCATTCAAGAGCACTAATTTAATATCCATTTGATAAATTGGCCACTTCTTATAAGCAATCACCACTACAAGTACTGTACGAATAGTGGTCATTCTAGCAGTTGAAGCAAATGATTCTTGAAAATCTAATCTTTCAACCTATGAGAAACCCTATGCAACTGATGCGGCTTTGTATTTTTTTAAGCTTCCATGAGCCTAGTACTTTACCTTCTAAACCCACTTGGTGCCAATAATCTTCCTCTTTTCTGGCCGATCCACTAGCTCCCAAGTATCATTCTTCATTAAGCTAACATGCTTAGCTTGCGTAGTCACTCTCCATGATGAATCGACAAGTGCTTCTTCTAAATCTATTGGCTCCTTTACTTCTCTCACAATCTCAACTCTCAAGGCCATAGTAACTATGTGAGTAGAACCCTTTCTTTGCTCCTCTATCCTCTGAGATCTCCTTAGTCCATCTACCTTTTTCTCAATAATGGTAGGAATAGGATTATAGTGATCATAGAGCTACTTCAACCATAGCGGCAATGGCTTTTCTCATGGTATGATTGTAGGTTGGTGAACTTTTTCCTCATCATCCAAAGATTATGCTTCCTCCTCCTTGAGGGTAGGAATAGCTCTTGGAACAATGGACTACTTTGTTGGATGATAAAGTGGAAGAACTTATATTATTCTCCTCCACTGTATATGTCTACTCCTTGAATACCACATCATGGCTCGCTACGATATTCTTTGCCTCTTGGTCATATAATTTGTAAGCCTTTTCCTCATCACCATAATCCAAGAATATATATTTTGTGCTTTTTAGTTTTAACTTGTTTCTCTTATCCTTTGGAACATGTGCATAGCATTCATATATAAAAGTTCTAAAGTGTGAGACATATGATTTTTTACCAAAATAGACTTCATGACGAGTTTTTCCCTTAACAGCCTTTGTATAACTCTAATTGGGAATGTAGACTATAGTAATAACAGCTTCTGCCCAAAACTGGTTAGGAAATCCTTTGCTCTTCAACATGCACCTTAGCATTTCCACAATCCTGCAATTTCAACATTCAATAATGCCATTCTACTAAGGTGTATGAGGCGTCATCAATTGATGCTTAATCCCTTTGCTCTTGCAAAAATCTTCAAACTCCTTTTAGTTGAACTCACCACCACTATTTGTTTTACATTTCTTCACACTTTGCCATATTTCATTCTCAATAAGTTTTAGCCATTCTTTAAACTTACCAAAAGCTTGAGCCTTATCACGAAGGAAGTATACCCACATCTTCCTATTGTAGTTGTCGACAATCAACATAAAATAAGAGGATCCTCCCAAGGCTTGTGTAGGCATTTTACCACATAAGTCAACATACACTAACTCTAATGGAGCATTCTGTCTATTCTTTCTTTCTTGTGGAAATGCCTTTCTCCGTTACTTGCCCATCATACAAGCTTCACATGGTTCCTTTATTTCAATTACTATAGGTAGATGAGCAACCATACCTTGCTCATGCATCTCCTTTAACAGTGCCAAACCAATGTGACCAAATCTTGCATGCCAAAGTTTACTTGGGTCCATACAAGTAGTGGCAATAAGAGTACTTAGTTCATATATGTTATTCCTACTTTCTCCTTTGCCAATAATCAACACTATTGATGATTTTTCTGTACTTATCTTAGTGAACCTCACCTCATGGGGCCAAGATCAATTATAAAATCAAATGATAGTAAAGTTCTCTTAATCTCTAGAACATACAACAAATTTGAAAGATTTTTAAGTTCACCATTTGCAACAACAAAGGAGATACTACGTGTGCCCTCAGTAGGGTATTTTGCATCATTTCAATTGCTACAATGATGGATTCTTGTAGAGGCTTTGTACAACTATATGGACCTTTCTTGTCGGTCATGTTGTGATAGAATGTGCCACTATCCAATACCCATGAGTCAGTGATAGATATTTCCTATGCCGAGAAACACACTTTCTCAATGGTCGCCATAAATAAGTGTAACTTTGCTTTAGCCGTATTGGCTATCTTCTTTCCTTTAGTCTTCATGTTACCATTCTTTTCATCTACCTTCTTGACACGACAATTTGCAATCACATGCCCTTTCTTCTTGCACTAGAAGCACTCTCCTTTAAACTTTTTCTTACCATCCTTTTTTTTTGTCACTGTTGGTAGAGAAACCATCTTTGCCTTTCACATTGATAGAGAATGTAACATCGAGAAACCATCTTTGCCTTTCATATCGATAGAGAATGTAACATCTCCAGTATTGCTATCTTATTGGGCTTTAAGCAGTAACTCCTCCATTAGTATTGTAAAAAATTCCTCAAATGTCAAAGATTGGGCTCTCACCTGAGTGTTTAGCACGGTTACCAATTCATCAAACTTTGGTGGAAAAATTCGAAGACACTGCTAAGCTAGCTCCTCATCACTAGTCCTTTGTATCTTAGCGCCAACCCACTGGTCACACAGGTTCTTGATTCAAGTGATGTATGGTTCAGGTGTCTCTCCTTTAGCAAACTTCTCTGATGCTAGTTGTTTCTCCAAGTTCTGAATCCTTATTTGATTTTGTGTTTTGTACTAACTCCTCAATATGTTCCAAGCCTCTGATGCCTTGGTTGTAGACTAAATCAATGTCAAAACACTATCAAAACAACTTGTAACTAAGGCACACAACACATCTGCATTCCTTTATTTCCAAGCCCATAGAAAATCTACATTTGGAGGAATCATAACACTTGAATTTCATGGGTCGAGGATGGGTTGTGGTTTTGGGTCAGTCCCCATCACCGTCTCTAGAAGCTCATAAGAATCACGTATAGTTGTAATTTTAAACTTTCAAAAAGTGTAGTTTGTACCATCTAATGTGACTTTGCTAAAGGTTGGTGGATGAATCCACGGTGTTTAAATTGTCAATACAATAGCAGCACCACCTAATGCACCAACACTACTACTTGATGCAATAAACAAAATTTCTCCTCTTCATTATCGAATCCCTTGCCTCTGGTGTACTCTTCACTAGAGCTCCCTGAGCTCTGATACCATGTAGAAATTACATGGTATAACGGACAGAATCTGAGCAAGAAGTAGAGAACATATAGCAATCATCCCAACATATTGACATTAGTCAGCCAGGGAATATTTCAGGGTTCGTATTCACCCCCATACCCTACAACTTGATACATTGTGCATCGAGTTGCTATCGGCATAACTACTCTATCTAGTCGAAAGGCTAGATCCATAAAGGTCACCTTTTTGCTATCTAATCACATCATAGACCTCACCTAACATACAAGGCAAGACCCAACCAATGTCCTGGCACACACATGACTTATCTTGATAATGGAGGCCTTACAACTTAGAGCACCATGGATCATCAATAGCACCTTACAAGGGTGGGGCATTGAGCATATCTAACAAGGGTTAATTTGTATACATAGCTATGAGCATGGGTGAAAGCATCATCAATAGCATTAAACATATCAATACTTTCATCATGTTTGCTCATATTTATGAATGCTTTGACCTAGGTCTCCTAGATGATGACATAGCCAATGTAGTTAGATTCCTTCCATTTTCATGGGAAGCCTTTGAGTTCATCTTCATGGAGCATCCTAGCATTGCGAAGAATTTGATAAGTATGCAAGTAACAAGAGAACAAGCTCTCTGAGGATGCTTGATTACATCATTCAAACCTAGTTGCTTGTACTATAAAAGAGAACCTAGATGATTTAGATCTTTTCGCCAAATCCCCATTCTTCCAAACGTGGTTCATAGAACATGCATAGTGTGGGAAAGGGTTGGCTCTCAAATTATGACTAACATTCAATAGTATATGTGTAATAAAGACCAACGAGTCTAACCTAGTGTATATTTCCCCAATGTCATTTCATGTGTTGTGTACATAAGGTGCATAGTGGAATAGGGTTGGCTCTCAGATTATGACTAATGTTGAATTGTGCCTATGTAATAAAGACCAACAAGTATGACCCAACCTATATTGGACCAATGTCATTTTGACTGCTTACATTAACTCGAAATAATCTAGTAGTAGAGCACATTCTACAATATCCATACTTGGATCAAATTCTAAGTGAGAAAGAGCTTCAGTGGTGGCCAATAGAATAGGATCAAGTGACTTTCCAATAGATGGATTAACGTATAGTTGCATACAAGCCATATGACACGGATCATCACACATCACTTGAATATAACCTACACTTCTTTGAATGATTGTTGCAAGGATAACCAACTTTAAATAAAATAAAATTCCATTCTCATTTACATAAATAAGCATTCATCCTTTCCTTTTGAATTTATGTTAACTTTTTAAATTAAATATATATAAATATAAAAAAACCCACACACTTGTAATAATCATTTACCACTCCTAGCTAGGAAGTTGTACACTATTGTTGGAAGGGTAGGGAATATGAAAGTCACTTTAAAGAAAAAGAAAAAAGTTGGATATATATTTCTAAAAGTAGCTATATCGCTTTGCTAAAATTAGTGATGTCACTTTGGGAGTTGGTAATATCTTTTTGTGTACCTAAGATCAAGTTATGAATTTGCTCACTCAAAAAAATCCACCTAATTAAAAGCATTCATCTCATGAGTTGTTTTCTCCTCATGTAGATGGCATCCCAAGCACCTCCTCAAGGAGTCACAATTGTTAGGGATGCAGAGAATGAAGACAAGAATAACATCTTCACCCTCGAGCAATAACAACAATGCGACTTTGAGTGCAATCCAGTGCAAGGTCAAGAACGTGAAATTTTGCCTCCTCAATAACTTAGACATGATGATAGAGAGTAGTAGCATGGCCAATAAATTCATATCGGATTGGGAGTTGGCTACTTATGTCAAAGCCATGAGTGGGTTAGCATAAATATTGAGATACTTGAACTTCCTTCAAACCTTTGGAACAGAGGCCAAAATGAAATTCTACCCAGTAGCTCTTACACCTAAGTTAGTGGAGCTTGCTCTAGGTCTGAAAGCAAAAGAAGAAGTACGTGACTCAACAAAGAAAGCAACAATAGTAGCAACCATGTGGAATGAATAGGCATGACTAAATAATGATGGGATACTATTATTGCAATTCAAGATGAAACCTTAAGAGTTATGGCTCAAGTGTTCCATAATATGTTCGCTTACAATATGCCTAGTGTATCAACTAGTAGAATTCCGAGGGACCTCATGGAAGACATCCTATCAGGAAGCATCACTAAACAAGAATTGAATAACCTATGGATTGACACCATTGTGGAGTCACTTGCCAAGGCCAAGGACATACTTTAGAAGACACTAGGAAAATGGATGAGTGTAGAAGCAAGATTTGTCATAATAATCTACGGTTTTGCACTCAACTAAATAATATATGCCACCTTGGGAGTGCCAATTGCAAGGATCTTCATCGTGGGGTTAACAATAAGTGTAGAGCATAGACCTTCGGAGAAAAGTGCAAATACCACTTTTGTAGTGACCATTGTTGAGCAAGATAGAGGCCAAGGCTCAAGAGAGCAAGGCACGAGAGAACAAGATGTAGAATGAAGGAAAAGACAAAGGGAAGTATGTAACATCCGTGAAAACCCATGTGTGAAGGGGGCTTAAAAAAGAGGGAGGTTAATACTAGCTATGAGCCTTAGTTCTTAAGGTTCTTTCTTTGAGAAAGAAAAGAAGAGAAAGAAAAAAGGGTGATTGCCACCTCAATTTCATGAACAATGCTTCGTAATCCTCACCGCAAAAAAAAATCATCATTGCACTCCATTACACTCATCATATATGGCTAAAGCTACCATGCCACCACTCATCCACTTCTAGAAGACATCAAGATAAGTTCACGATAACTAAACAGTTAATAGCTTTCACTTAGGCTATAAAGCCTTAGCCAAAGGCTTGAGCATCGATTAGTTTTTTCTTCGATTGCTCTCTTAGATACCAATTTTGTTGCTATCAAATTCACAGAGAGAGAGAGAGAGAGAGAGAGAGAGAGAGAGAGAGAGAGAGAGAGAGAGAGAGAGAGAGAGAGAGAGAGAGAGAGAGAGAGAGAGAAGAAGAAGAAGAAGAAGAAGTTAAGAGAAAAGAGGAGTGAGAGGAAGAGAATAGCAAGAAGAGACCATCATCATCGACTACCATCACATAAAAAAGAACCCCTTCCACCTTGCAAAAACTATGTCCACCCTCTTGCCTCTAGCATTCGTGGAATGGCTCCTTCTTCCCTCTACAAGGCTTCCATCTTCCAAGGGATCCATCTAATTGCTTGAGTTTCCAATCATACCTTCAAGATCGACAGAAGGCTAGCATACGAGGAGTCCCTATTCGCAATAGCCCCAAAGAGACGATACTGTGAAGCGAGGAAGGAGCATGGCCGTTACAAATGTAGTCGTGAGCATGGACAACACATAATCTCATGCAACACCATATCAGGTTCCTTTCATAGGCTTATCAAATGTTCTTCTAAATTTTATAATTTGCAACTTAGGTAAGTTTAAAAATTTATGACAATAAAAGAATATTAGAATGAAGTAGAAACTATTAATTTAGAATTTTTTAAATTTTTGAAAGGTATGATAAATTGCAATGCATCAAATTAAATCTTACTTTAGTTGCATTTAAACAAAACACATCAAATAAATTAATTTTAATTTAAGAAAAAATATTAGAAAAATCCACAATAAATTTTAATAAGAATTAAAAATCAAGAAATTACATCAAGTATATTTTTATTAGTATTTACAAATCATGTAAATATAGAAAAATGTGAATTAAGATAATTGAAAGTAGGTAATTAAATTCATTGAGTAAAAGAACCCTCTTTAATAGAGAAAATCTCACTGCTATTAGTTAAGTTAAAATTATTGAATTGGGTACGTAACCATTAGAAATTATTAAATTGCATATATAGCCATTAGAAATTATTGAATTAAGTACATAGCCATTAGAAGCCTAAGATACTCCAATTGACTCGCTTTACCAACATAGAAGCAATAGAAAAGCCAATAAAATTCTCTTTCAAGAAAAGAGAAGCTTAAAATCCCTAAGGAAAAATATTTGCCTTGTTAGCTTATGTAATATCCAAGATAAAAATCAAGATTCCAAGGTTTCCAACCTAGCTTTCACAAGTTAAGGCAAACGTTAACCATATCCTAACATTGAAGTCTAGAAAAATAGTCAAGACTTGAAATAAAGCTAATCGGCCAACCTTCAACAAAGATTTAGGTTGAGAAAGATTGCAAGCAAATATCAAAACAAGTTAGAAAATTTAATAAGAACCAAGGAAAGATCCAACGAAGAAGACATTAGAATCGAGATTTCAAAGGAAACCTTAAAAAATCTAAAGAAAAACAAATCAAAATTTCCAAGAAGGGGACAACACCGAGTTGGTAAGAATTTTTACTAAGTTAAAAATCTTACTCTGATTGCCTCCTTGTTTGTGTAGAAATATTGCTTGAAAAAGAATTGCTTGTACTTGAAATTGGTTTGTACAAGTTTACTTAATGCACTTAAGAAGTTTGATTGAACTAGTCAAAACCCTAATGTAGCAAATTTATAATAAGATAAAAGGAAAGCACACTAGACCTCCCCCTAAAATTACGTATGGAATCGTTTCTTGAGAATAGAGTGAGACTTGGCCCTATGGCGGGCAGAGGGATCGACGTGTCTATAGTCCTCCTTATTTCTCATTCTCCTAAAACCAAGTGTGATGCGGGCCTTAGTTTGAGCAATCTAGCATAAGCAGATGGTTGAAGACTAATGCTAGTTAATCTAAACATGTGACCTTAGTTTACTTAGAAATCAAAATTCAAGTCGATTCTCATGGGAACAGCCAAGAGCTTCTATTGCAAAGTGGACTCAAGGGAGTCTAGGCAATAAATCTTGTGTTATTCAAAAGAGTACCAAGCGACATCACCTAAAAAATCATCTCGATGGACCACTAAATCATGTTGCTAAGAATATCTCAGAGTGAGCACGTCACATGTGGTATGAGAGCAAAAACTGAATTAATACATAGAAATATTTGTTTACAACCTTGTTTAAGAAAAAGCTCAATGCAAATATAATTTTCCCTCTAACAATCAATGGAATCTCTTTCAAGATAATGAAGATTGGTAAAAAAAAATTAATATTCCGAGCAATGTTTATCTCCATGATGCATTTCCTTGATTTTGATTGGCATGATCGCTTCATGAGAACCTTGGAGCATATGTATAACCCTTCACTGTTGTATCAAGAGAAGTGGAGTCTACTACTTCATCAATGCCAATCAACTTGCCTATCTTCAAAACAATCTCAAAAGAATCAAGTGGATGGAAGACCTTAAGCCGGTCCAGCTATTCATCTTTGAAGAATCGTGCCAAAACTCCATCCTCAACATAGGCGGAGAACAGATTTACCAAAACCATTCTATTTATGATCAAGAGCTTGTATTCTCCTAGCCAAGCATGTTGCCATTTTAGGGTACTCGCATTGCAATAATTATTGTAAATAGGATTTTTCAAATCTTTTCCAAAAGTACAAAGTCTTAAATATATTTGATGAGCCTCCAATCTACAAAATTATGGATGTATTTGAGTTTCACAATTAGAACTGCTATAACCCAAAAATCTTTCTAGCTTGATTTTAATTATCTCTATTTGATGTAATAAAGAAATCTGGCTAGCACTATTGCGGTCGCGAATAATAAAAGAGTCTTAAATTCTTTGCAAGATCGTGTACTTTTGTACTAGACTTATATTGTAAATTTAAAAATTGTGGATTCAATTATCGAAAACCTTAGAGAGAGATAAAAGTTGTAGCATATAAAATGTACATCTAATCTTACAAATGTTAATAATCTCAGGATAGTACATACTCCACGCCTATGCTTAGCCTAGGGCTGAAGCTTAAGAAAAGAAATTCCTTCTCAAGCAAATCAAATTGCCGAAGTTTGATAGCAAAGGAAAGGATGTTGAGTCTTAAGAAGAAATTTGGACTAAATCTATGGAGGATTACTTCATTGCTATAGGCACTACTCCTAATTACACAATGATAGCTAAGCTAAAATTGACAAGCGAAGCCCCACTTTGGTAGAAGTAATGGTGCAAGGACCAAGGGGTTTTGGAAGTAACTATCACTTTGGAAGAGCTGAAGGAAGTTGTACGCGTGTGATATCTCCCATCAGCATACTACACCTTAAAGATAAATGAATTCTTTAGTTTGAAGTAATCTAGATTGAGCTTAGAAGCCTACTATTTTTAATTTGTATCCCTTTTGAAGTATGCCCCACCCATGGACATTACCGAGGAGCAGGTGTCAAAGTTTTGTCATGGACTAAACCCTCCTTTGTATTCTTGCCTTGAAGCAATGCATCCATCTAAATTATAAGATGCATTAATTTGAGTAAGGCCCATTATCCAAGAGCTACACACAACACCCAAGAGTGGAAAATTTTAGGAACATGGTTCTCCATACAAAGGACCGCATGGATATGTCAGAAGGATCCGATGATAAAACCAAACCGATCAAAGGAAGAAGACCAAGACAAGTGCAATTGAAAACTTTCTATGTCTGTGATTAGCAACAAAGAGACACCAAGGTATTTCCATTATAACAAACTCGACGACTTCAAAAGACGATGCCTAAAGTTAGGCTAATCAATCTGTCAATGATAATTTTGTGGCAAGAATCAAGCACTTTGAACAACAAAAGAAAAAGTTACTGGAGTAACCTTCAAGGGAAGGGGCAAAGGAATATATGAAAGTGAAGAGCCCACTTTAGAAGCAGATATGGAAAGAGCAACAATACATGCTACTCTCAACAAGGACCCAAATTGCTAGTTCTCATGATCCAAACTCCCGCAATCAATCAAGGTAAACCTTAACATTTTGAGATCGACGGCAGAAGCACCCACTCATTTATCTCACCAAAGTGTGCAAAAATACTAGAAATAGACATTGCACTTGCATCCAGGTTGTTAATAGAATTAGCGAAAGAAAGAGGCAATTTTTGCTCAATGAATTGGAAAGTAAAATTTAACCTAGGAGGCAATCTTTCAAACGTGGAGTTTAGAGTTATGAATCTAGGAGCTTATGAGTGTTTGCTAGAGATGGATTGGCTAATTTCCAATGATGCTCATATTCATTATGTGAAGGGCCAAATCACATTCGAAGATTAAAAAGAAGTTAGTAACCACTTAGGGAAAATCCAAAAATCCTAGAATCCGGTTGGCAAAAGCTTCTCAAATGAAGGGGCTAAGAAAAGGACTACCTATCTATCTAATCAGACTTAATAATATCGAGCAAGGAAAGCAAGCTAAAGAAGAACCATCCTGGTTAAAGGAGTACACAAATGTATTCTCAAAAGAGCTAATAGAACTTCCCCCACTGAGAGAAGTTGATCATGAGATTAAGCTAATACCAGGAGCTATTCCACTAGTAGAGCGACCCTATTCTATGTCTATTCCAAAAGCCATTGAGTTGAAAGAACAACTCAAGAAACTCTTGGACCAAGGATACTAAGTAATTCACCATTGGGAGCATCGGTGCTATTCCAAAATGACGAAATCCTCCATCTCTGCATCAACTACCATGGACTAAACCAAGTGACAATCAAGAACAAGTATCCACCAATTCCAAGAATAGATGAACAACTTGATTGTCTTCAAGGTACAAAGGTCTTCTCAAAAATTGATCTAAGATCATGTTATTACCAAATAAGGATCAAAGAAAAAGGCATTTAAAATTTTGCATTTAACACAAGGTATGGCCATTACAAATCAATCATAATATCTTTTGGATTAACCAATGCGTGTGCAATCCTTAACAGACTAATACAATATATCTTTTAGCCCTATCTTGATGACTTTGTCCTTGTCTTATTCAATGATATTCTAACCTACTCAAAGAAAGCTGAGGATCATGAAGTACAACTCTAAGTTGTCTTTGAAACAATGAGGACGCACAAGCTTTATGCCAAGAAGAAGAAATGTGCCTTCATCATCATCAAGAAGCAGATTGAGTATCTTGGATTGATAATATCTAACAAAGGAATTGTGGTAGATCTTGCCAAGGTTAAAGATGTGCAAGAGTGGGCACCCCAACAACGATTAAGAAAGTCCAAAGTTTTTGGGATTGACAAGATGGTACATGATTTTTATCAAGGACTATACCTTGATTGCCGCACCCTTAATTGATTTACTCAATAAATAGATTTCTATTGTGTGGACTCCCACTCAACAGTCTATAGTCTTGAGAAGCTTAAACAAAGCTTGATCATAGCTCCTATCTTGAAACTATTTGATCGAACTTAAAATTTTGAAGTTGTCACTGATGTAAGCTCTCTCCTGTTAGCTTGTGTACTCATGCAAGGAAGCTATCTGATAGCCTATTCTTCTAGGAAGTTGAAGACAAAAGAACTGCTCTATCCATGATCTAGAGCTATTTATTGTAGTTCATGCCCTCAAATTATGGAGACATTACTTGCTTGGCAACAAGTTCACTTTAGTCACCAACCATGAGAGTCATCGATGGATCTTCACTAAGCCAGAACCAAACATGAGGTAACAACAATGGATTGAAATCTTACAAAAATATGACTTTGAGATCAAGTACAAGCCAAATAAGGATAATGTTATTGTGTGGATGCCCTAAGCTGCAAACCATTTCTCAATGTCCTTATCTCAGAGGAACCCTCTAAAGCAAGATCTCTAGCAGCAATGGTGTGAATAACCCAATCATAGAAATGACCAAAGAATAAGCAAATAAAGATCCAATATATCAACAAATGATAAAAGATATCCTATCCAAGGGGAGAAACCCCAAGCACAAACTCAAGTATCTAAACTTCTCTACAGAGGGAGGACTTGTCTACTTCAAGACAAGACCGTGCATCTCAAGGAGTAAAGATCTCAAGAAGAAGATACTTTGGGAAGTCCATGATTCCCCTTTCTCAGGATATCCAAGCCATGCAAAGACTCTCAATGTTATAAGAAGAAGCTTCCATTGAGAAAAGCTCAAAGGAGATGCGCTTAAATATGTCATTGAATGCTTGAGCTACCAATGGATAAAGGGCAAGCGTGTTAAGATGCCAGGAAACCTCTAACCCCTAAAATGAAGTGGAAATTTCTTAGCATGGATTTTGTAGTTAGATTACCCTATGTCCAAGGAAGATACAATTCAACCGTATGGACATGCTAACTAAGGTTGCTCATCTTATGCCAGTTAAAATGAACTACAAGGCTTCGGATATTGTAAGAATCTTTGTAAAAGAGATTGTTAGGTTGCACGGATTTCCTAAAAGGATCACTAGCGATCATGATTCTATTTTCACTTCTCACTTTTAGAAGAGCTTATTTGAGTCCATTGGCACCCAACTTTATTTTAGTACCACCTATCATCCACAAAATGAAGGGCAAGCCAAACGGGTCACCCAAAAACTGAAGACATATTTAGAGCTTATTGTTGTAGGGAACCTAAGTGTGGATACAATACCTACCTTTAGTGGAGTTTGCCTATAATGCATCCTATCATGAAAGGATTCAAATGGCACCATTTCAACCTTTGTATGGGCAAGAATGCCTAACCCCATTGAACTTTTCTAACCCTACCCTAAAGGTAGAAACTTCCAAGAAGACATTGGAAGAAATGGATGAATAAGTTGAGGCCATCAGAGAAGATATCCAAGCTACCAAGAATCAGTAGAAAGCATATGTTGATCTTCAAGGAAGGAGACAGGGTTTTTGTTTGTGTCCCTTCTAAGAAAAGTTCTTTATCCTTGCGACAATTCAAGAAACTAAGCCCAAGATATTGTAGGCAATATAATATTCTCAATTGTCTAGGACTTAATGCTTACAAGTTCCAACGTCCTGAACACTTGGAAGTTCAGAATGTATTTCATGTTAGCCTACTAAAAGGTTATGTAGCCAATCCTAATCATATTCTTGATTATCAATGAGTTGTAATGCCAAGACAAGGAGTCCTTGAGCTTCAACCTGATAGAATAATTGATGCAAGGAAATGGTTCCTTAGAAGCAAAACTCTTAAGGAATATCTAATCAAGTGGAAAGATTATCTTGAAGAGGATTCCACTTAGATGGATGAAGATATCCTATGTAAGCAACATCCCCAAATTCTTTCATGATTAAGGACTAGAGCCCACTTAAATCTTTGAAGACTATTAGAAATCTTAGAAAGATCTTCATAAGATATGATAAACGCTACACTTGTAATAAGAACTACCTTACAATGGCTATTTTACCTTGTCCTTGTAATCATTACATTGCTTTGAACTTTCAATGTTTGTATGTAGTTAGAGTATTGCAACAAAACCGTGATGGGTCCTAACCCACAAGTCCTCCAATCCAACTTATCCACTAACTTTGAGATAAGGATATCTCGATTCCTCTAAGGGAAAAAGAATGTAACATCCCCGAAAACCCACCTATGAAGGAGGCTTAAAAAAGAGGGAGGTTAATAACAGCTATGAACCTTAGTTCTTAATATTCTTTCTTTGAGAAAGAAAATAAGAAAAAAAAATGGTAATTGCCAACCGTCAACTAGTCTTGTTGTCATCATCAAAATGGACAATGCCACCTCCGCCTCGATTTTATTAGCAGCACTTTGTAATCCTCACCACAAAAAAAAATCATCACTGCACTCATCGAGAGGGCCAAAGCCACCATGTCACCAGCCATCTGATACTCAAAGATATCAAGATAAGTGCACCATAACCATATAGTTTATAGCCTTAGCGTAGGTTATACAGTGTTTGCTAAAGGCTTAAGCATAGGTTAGTTTTTCTTCGATTACTCTCTTGGCCCCCAGTTGTTGCTATCAGATTCACACACACATAGAAGAAGAAGAAGGAGGAGGCGATAGGAGGAAAGAGAAAGAGTGGGATGATGAAAAGAATAAGGAGAAGGTAGGAGGTAGGAGGAAAGAAGAAAGAGGAGGAGTGGAGAAAGAGAAGAGCAAGAAGAGACCATCATCACTGAGACAACCACTGTGTAAAAGAGCACCCCTTTTAGCTTGCAGAAACTCTGTCCATCCTCTTGCCTCTAGCATTCATGGAACAACTTATTCTTTCCTCAAGGCCTCCGTCTTGCAAGGGATCCACCTAACCGCTCGAGTTTCCAATCATACCTTCAAGACCGACAAATCTCAAAAGGCTAGCATACAAGGACTTTCTATTTGCAATGGCCCCAAAGGGATGATACTCTAGACCGAGAAGTGTGGAAGTTACAAATGCAATCATGAGCATGGATAACATACCATCTCATGCAACACCATCTCAAGTTCCTTTCATAGGCTTATCAAATGTTCTTCCAAATTTTAAATAATAATATTTTAATTCGCAACTTAAGCAAGTTTTTAAAATATTCACAAGAAAATAATGTTAAAATAAAGTAGGCACTATTGATTTAGATTTTTTTAAATCTTGAAAGGTAAGTTAAATTGCAATGCATCAAATTAAATCAAATAAATCAATTTTTAATCTCATTAGAAAAATCCATTATAAATTTTAGTAAGAATTAAGAATCAAGTAATTGCATCAAAAATAGTTTTCTTAGCATTTACAAATCATATAAATATAGCAAAAAGTGAATTAAGATAGTTAAAAGTAAGTCAGTAATTTCTTTGAGTAAAAGTAATCTCCTTAATAGAGAAAATCTCATTGTTATTAGTTAAGTTGAAATTATTGAATTGCGTACATAACCATTACAAATTATTAAATTACGTATGTAACCATTAGAAATTATTGAATTGCATACATAGCCATTAGAAGCCTAGGATACTCCAATTGACTCGCTTTACCAACATAACAAAGTGAAGTATGAATTCTTGTCATGAAGCAATTGAAAAACCGATATAATCCTCTTTCGAGAAAATAGAAGTTTAAAATTCCTAGAAAAAAATATTTGCGTTGTTAGATTATGTAATTTCCAATATAAAAATCAAGATTCCAAGGTTTCCAAACTTGTTTCCACGAGTTAAGACAAATCTTAACCATTTCCTAACACATACAAGTCTAGAAAAATAGTAAATTCTATATTCTTTGCTTTATCAGGTAATCTAACATCCTTTGCTTTCTTTGCACGTGGATCACAAGAAGGTAACAAAAGCTTGTTTGAGTGACAAGGATGACAATTAGGGGTTGTTGTCGATGCATGTGATGCAGGCCCTAGATGGTCTAGTTCTTACTAACTACCTACTTGTTTGGCTTGAAAGTATTAAATAGTCCCTCTCTCTTGCATGTTATTGTTTTACTTGCCATGTAATGATTCTTACTTATTTCTAGCAAAGTATTACTTAACTTGTAAGCTTCCCACTATCAATTTAGTGCATGCATATATCTAGGAAGTATCTTGTATAATTTATAATTTTTGCAAATATTTGGGATTCATTGTCACACACACACACACACACACACACACACACACACACACACACACACACACACACACATACACACACACCCCAATGTAAATATTTTGAACCTCTCACATAGGCTTAAATGTGTACTCCCTTGCTTCTCAAACATCACACTTGTAACATCTTCCTGAATTCACATGCTCCACTTTTACACCCCCCTATCACACAATTTGCACCATATGTAACACCATAACTTATATTATACATCACCTTCCATTCACATGGTCCTTTCATTATACATGCCCCCTAGTTCATAATTAAGACTCTATATAGCATCCGAGCTTCTCCTACACACACTTGGTTTCTCATACATACCTTCTTATCTCACAAATTACATTAGATCTATCACCGTAACGGGTTACCCTTACTCTTCTCTCTCTCTCTCTCTCTCTCTCTCTCTCTCTCTCTCTCTCTCTCTCTCTCTCTCTCTCTCTCTCTCTCTCTCTCTCTCTCTCTCTCTCTCTCTCTCTCTCTCTCTCTCTCTCTCTCTCTCTCTCTCTCTCTCTCTCTCTCTCTCTTTCTCTCTCTCTCTCTCTCTGTGTCTCTATCCACATTCTATTAATAGTCTCATCAATACTCTCCACCTATTTCCGTGAACTTTCTCCATTACCCTCCCTTTAAATTTATAAGAACACTCTTTTCTCATCCCTTTCTCTTCAAAAAGTTCTTATTATGTTTGTATATGCATGCATAACATCCATAAGAGAATAGAGATGGAATTTGCATCTTAGCTCTCTCTCTCTCTCTCTCTCTCTCTCTCTCTCTCTCTCTCTCTCTCTCTCTCTCTCTCTCTCTCTCTCTCTCTCTCTCTCTCTCTCTCTCTCCCCCCCAAAACTTTCAAGCACACTAAATTAGTCCAAAATATGCACTAATGGGTATAAAATGTCTCTCTTTGAACTTGTTTATCATGTATCTTATGTTGGGGTTTAAGTTTCTAAACACATTATCAAACTTTGAAACCTAAGATTGAATATATAAGTTGAGATATATCTATCCATGTGAAAGAGTGCAAGGACTTGAACACTTCTGTTTGCAATATAAATTACTTCTAATTTTATGTCAATGCAAAGAGTTAGCATGACTAAACTAGTTGCAACATTATCGTCTCAATAGAATAAATAATGATATCAAGCATAATGAATGTAAATATTCAGTTTAATGGCATATCTAGTAGATATAGATGATTGTGCCCAAACTGCAATAACCAACTTCCAAATGGTAGTTAACTTCTCCAAAAGTGACAGCTATAATAGACCATGGTTGGTTTTGAAAAGAGAGATTATAGTATGAGAAGAAGCCTCAAAAAACAGCAATATCCCACAAGGTAACCGAGTCCAATACACCCACTGCCTGCAGGTGCTATGGAGGCCATTGTTGTATTTGGAAGCTTGCTCTTGCCCATCTCCAATCTCCTACAAATCTTGTGGTGGACTTGCCCTTGCATAATTAGGATAAATAACTAATCATTTGAGAGGGATCAAAATATCCAAAAGAACATATGTGGCCACAATAACCTTCATCGAATATCAGTCTCACTTTGCAATCAATCCCACTTTTGTGCTAGTTCAACCTCCAACATAGCCTGCCACTATTGTGATTGCCTTATTACTTTCCACATCTACATAACAATGCAATATGCCATGCTCCCCAAGAGATCTATGAGGAATTGTGGTTGACTCAGTGGTTTCTATTGTGCAATATGTCATGCTCCTGAAGAGATCTACGAGGAATTGTTGTTGCTAGCTTTCCCATTGCTATTGTTGCAGTTGTTCCCGCACCTAGCCTTGTTATCCATCATTAACATGACAATTATTTTTCTATATTGAAATTCGACCACTAAGAACACCTTCAATATCAGGGTGGAGGTTCTTATAGTTAACTTCTTCTATACAAAGAGGTAGTTTCAGAGCAGCAATGTGGATGGATTAGGCCAAGCAAGCTATAAGGGTTTTGCAATCAATGAATATCATCCTCTTTTATCACTATTGCAGCTCTCTCTCTCTCTCTCTCTCTCTCTCTCTCTCTCTCTCTCTCTCTCTCTCTCTCTCTCTCTCTCTCTCTCTCTCTCTCTCTCTCTCTCTCTCTCTCTCTCTCTCTCTCTCTCTCTCTCTCTCTCTCTCTCTCTCTCTCTCTCTCTCTCTCTAGCATAGATTCACTGTATGAGGTAGTGCACTATGAAAATCCATGGCTCCTTATTTTGATAAGAATATGTATAAATTCACCGCATTGAAGCAATACACAGATGTTTTGAATTTCATCATTGATATAGTGAAAATATGCCATATGAGGTAGCACTAGCATGTGATTGATTACCCATGTAGTTCTATTTCCTTGATCAACTAAGGATAGTTGCTTTTTAACCCCAATAAATGTTATAGAAATTACTATAAAAATGAGATGATTTTATATCCATTTACTTTTATGGATTTCCTTTATCTATTTGTCGCATGATTGCAGCTTGTTATGTGTGGGCCCACGGGTGACAATGGTCGCATTGTGCTTAATTTATAGATGGTAGGGAATTAATGTGTTAATATCATAGAATTTTTTTTGAAAATAAGATGATTTTATATTTATGGATTTTTAAAATCTATTTGCTAGACAATCCCAACTTGTTATGCATTGTGATTTGGTAGATAGATAACACGGAACTAATTTGTTTGTATTGTGGTGAGTAAATTATTAGGTGGAGTTGAGCAAATTAATTTTTTTGAGTTGAGTGCATCATAGCGCATGAGTTTTATTTTGGGCACTTCATCGGTGTAAGATTATTATATTTTGTAGGTGCTTCCTAGCACAAGGTTATTTTATGAGCACGTGCCCAAGTTATTATTACTTGGCTATATTTTTTTGTAAGAAAGCCTAAAAAGGCTAAAATATTATTTTTGATGAAAGATCCTAAAATAGGACTATAGTTTGATTTTTCTTGGCAAAACCATGATGTGAAAATGAGAAGAAAAGTAAAAGCATCAAAGAGATCCCGTATTTTGAATACAAAAGCTCATAAAAAATCTATAAATATATGCATGGGGGAGGTGCTCGCCCATGCATAGGGGGAGATTGTACCTAATCTTGGGTCATGCATATTTTCTCTATTGCAATTTGTGTTGTCTTCAATTTTCAATTAAAGATAAGGGACTATAAGAATGGTGATCATGGCAATTGAAGTCCATCTCTTGAATGCAACCTTCGCGATCTTGAGGTGATCTTATGTAGACAAACCTACATAAATTGTAAACTATGATACTGTATTTCTCAATGATGTTACAAAGAGGGCTAGAGGAGGGGGAAATACACTCCATATGAGAGTGGAACCTTGCATCCATTAGGGGAGATTTGCGGTCGTTTTTTGGTCTTGAAAGAAATTGAGGAGAGAGAAAGTGCTATGTAATTTATAAAAAAACATTATTTAAAAAATCACAATCCAAGGAAATGTTTCTCTTTTATACCTTGGTACTTTCATTGTCTATCATTTATTGACAAACGAACTTCGAAGGCATTGCATGCACTTGTCACCTTCAATGCCTTGTCGCCACTTAGAAATTTCCCTTCAATGACTCTCGTAAAATCTTCCCTCTTCATTTTCAAATTTTCATTCCAAGGGACTCTAAATTGCATCCATATTGCAAGCATGGATCACTTCTTAGTAACTTGATTGCAAGCATAAATGACAATAAACAATGTTTGTATAATCTCCATCTTAATTTGGAAGATGAGTATGAGCTTATTTGTAAAAGAAACAAGGTGTTTATTAATACACCAAATGCAATGCAGGCAACAAGATTAGAGGGTAGAAAGAATATCGATCTATGAATTAATAGTAGGTTGTATCCTGTGGATCTTGCAATAAGAAACACCTTTCCATTTCCTTTGTGTTCCCTATTGCTAATGTTTGTTGGAGACGGTTGTCAAGGGATTCTACCTTATACACATAGAATCTAACATGCCATTTAAACATTTTCTAGCTAGAGAACCAATGGTTATGCTAAGAAAGAAATGCAATGAGGAAACAATTCGAGGAGAGCCAAGGAAAAATAAGGAGTTTTAAAACCCAATTATGTACAGTGCCAGATGGAAGGAAACGACACTCGAGTTGCATGAAAAATAGAGAAGTCTAAAAAATATTGAGACACTCAAGCCTACAAGTAGATATTGTAGGAGAAGAATAACAACAATATGGTGAAAATCGGTCACTTACCCTAAACTAGTTGTATTCTTCTATTCTATTTTGAGAGAATCAAGTATGAAGTTAGTGCTCGTTCTATAAATGCATTATGAATCCATACTCATATACATGTTACTATCACTGTTATAACTGATCGTGCCATTTTTCATCTGGACAAAGCAATGAGGAATGTGGAAGAAGCATTGCAAGTCCATAATAAGATCATTCCTCCCAAAGTTGTAAGGAACATGTTGTGACCAAGAAGGCCGCGAAACAATGTGTTGAAAAGTTCGTACGAAGATCTTGCTTGGACAAAGAGGACATTCAAAGCACTCTGGACAAAGCTACATTCACTTTTTCAAAGTTGTCAAATAGACATTCAAGAAGAAAATGGTCGAGGGGTTCTTACTTCCAAACCCATCTTTTTAGGTCAACAAATAAGACGCAACATCAAATTGGGAGTCTTAGAAGTCCCTAGTGAGCCCTTTCACATCATAGATAACTATCCTAGAAAGAAGAGAGCGCTAAAGTATGACAATTATAGCAACATATTCTTTGACTTGAGGACTTTGTAGAGAGTTATGATTAGGTTTTATAGGCTAGAGTATACAATAGCAAATGGGGTTTCCATTTTTGTTATCAAGATACATGAAACTGAGATTGTGAAGGGTAAGAAAATGAAGAGAGGTTCTATCACCGTGACGAATAGGGCTCTTTAACTATGTAATGAGGGGGATGAAGGCATAGAAGGCTCAATGCACTTCAGCATGCAATCAGAGTAAGACATTTCATAGTTGGGAGCATTTCAAGTTGACATGGAAGATTTTAACATGTTGTGCTAGGTGTTTTAACAAACTTTTATAATTGAGGTGATAAGTGTGCTCAACGAGCAGGGAAGGAACTAATCATTGAAAGAATTCAACAATATAAACTGGAGTGGTACATGTGGCTACAAATTTAGAGACACTATAATACATATATAATGTATAAAAAGGTGCTATTGCTAAGAGTCCTTGCATTTTTACTACATGGCCATGACTAAGGAGTGCAATGCTACTAGTTGAAATAAAGCACCTAATAGACATACCCAAGACCCAAACTTTTAAGCTGTTTTAGATATCCCTTTAACAAAAGTCCACATGTACATGTTGCATGTCTTGTGTAGAATAGTCGACAAATTTATGCACCTCCACATTGGATTTGCATAAATATTGTAACCCCAAAAGGCTAGGGATGATGCTATTAGAACTATATGAGAAGGTTCTACTAGACATTGGTCTCCACGAGGGCAATGTTATGATCAAGGAAAATCCTTAGAGATCCAAAAATGGGAATAATGTTTGTAGAAAACTCTTAAGAGGTGGAGTTAAGGCGAGAAGGCTTTTGGGCTTTCATGGCAAGCTTAGAAAAATAAAATCCATGAAAGGTTCATCTCCCATTCATAATAACCAAAATGGAAAGCACTACACAATGCAATCAAAGACCACATGAATAATGGAAGAGCAATGAATAGGAAGGTCGAAGTTTGGAAGGCATTGGATATAGTGTTCATGTATTGTGATAAAACACCTTAGTCCAAGGAGAATCTGCAAAGCCCTTAACAAATTCAAAACCTGCATGAATGATACCCCTTGGAGCTAACAATCTTTCACACTATATGGTAATGAACTTCACATTTGGTTTTTATGCCTTGAACTTACTATTTAGCTCTTAAATAACCCTATATTTTTTCTTATACACAACATATTATTTATAGCCATGGTCCTTGGTTTGTGAAGTAGCATGGGAGTTTGCTGATTTGGTCCACCCAAGGAATGAAGAAGTCTTATTACCAAGCAAGAACTACATACCTTAGATATATAAGACAAGGTGGTAGAGCACAAAACGAAATAGTATATTGGAAGTTTTTTAGTGGTTTTACAAATTAAATTGGCATAAAACGAGATTAGCAGAAGTAAATAGGACATGCCAAAGCTCACACATAGCTCCTGCATTATAAATATCAAAACAAAAGAGACGAGAAGCATATAATAACTCATATGCTATTGAAAAGTTTTTACAATGTCTAGCCTTTAGGAAGAGACAAGGCTAGAGATGAGGCTCCAAGGGCAAATAATCAAAGCTTTTATTCTTGGCTATGTAAGCTTGAGGAGGACAGTTTCATATTCTTTGCTGACATTTCAACATCTTCATCATTCTCATCCTTTGAAGTTGGTAGCTATATAAGTGGTGTGGACACTATTAGAGTAATAACTCGGTATGAATCCTATCTTTTATTCGCTCGTAAAAGTTCCAAATTTCACAGTTCCTCGACCCCTGCTACAATGGTATGAGTAGCATATGATATGTAGTAAAGATCACTTAAAGATTGGCATCCAAACCTAATATCAAACACCCACAATGCAAATCACTTTTCAATCAAAATTACTTTCTTTGCATCCAAAAATGGAGAGGCTTGTATTGTTTTAAGAATACTCATTGTGAAAAATTATAATCTATAATGATAAACATATTATACATCATTTATTCAAATTAATACAATCTTTCTCTACAATACATTGTGAGACATAGTATTTTCACATACATACCTTTGTATGAACCAATTTGCCAATGTATTGTCAAAGAGCCGCATCTTTTTTGTGCCATGTTGACTTGGAGCTACTATAGTAGAAGCTGATGCCCTTGAGCCCCATACTCGTATAAGGAAGTTATTGATGCAGACTAGGACTTGGTTGCAAAGATGCATTCTTAGAAAAGAAAACCAAGAAGTATGGTTGATTGAGAATAGGGAGAGCACAAACCAAATACTAGTTGATTTTCATTTCTTTCAAGCAAACATGACATCCACAACGGGATTGTGCCACTCCCATCCTCTTACACTGCTAATACCTTACATACTTTCCCATGTTAGCTAGATCAATCCCTTCAATTATTGTAACTCTTTCTTCTTCAATAGGCCATTGTCGCCACTCATAAGCATTGGCGTTTGCTTCAATACTTTTAAGGATCTTCTTACCCACTATAAACTTTGCATCTTTGACTACAAAGTTAGCCAAGAGATGTAGTTCTATCTTGTCCATTTCCCACCATGAGTTAGCCTCACCAAATTGCACTAAGGTAGTGAGACTATAATCCTCACGGATGTCTAGTGAATTCAATATATCAATCAACAAAAAATAGTCTCAGTTATCCAACATCGTAAATGTAGGTAGACACAAGATAGTCAAGTTTCCTCCCTCACATGGATCAACCGATTGTACATTCTCTAGGTCGTTAGGGAAAACTAGCTTGATCAAAACTTTGTAGAGCAACCTTTGCTCTCTCTTCCTCTACATCAAAGGATATCATCTCATCTGCCTCTTCAACCTCTCTAATAGTAATGATAGACTATATTCTATCATCCTCATCATGCAATACTTTTGAAGTTCCTTCTAAGTCATTCTTATCCCCTATGAGATACAAATAACAAAGGAATGCAAGGAAAGATTATAGAATATGATATCTCTTTGAGTGGAGTGTCTGTGAGAAGTGAGCTTTTTGAGTGAGTTTTTTTAGGCAACTTCTATTTCTTATTCCACATAGTCCACTTATTATTCTTCTACTCCTCAGCATATATCAACCACCACTACTGCTCCTCCACTCTCACCGCCATCTCCACCACCACCACCACTACCATCGCCACCACTATTGCCTCCACTGCCCTTGCCATTACCACTTCCACCACCGCCGCCGCCGCCGCTTCCACCATCACTATTCCCACCCATGTTTCTCCCCCAATGTTAAGTACCTCAAGTACAAGTCTCTTTCTCTCTCCCACCAATTATTCTCTCTTTATTTTTCTCGTCCTTGTCTATCTATCTATCTATCTCTCTCCCAGTCCCAGTAGTAATTTCTCCCCCCCCCTCTCTCTCTCTCTCTCTCTCTCTCTCTCTCTCTCTCTCTCTCTCTCTCTCTCTCTCTCTCTCTCTCTCTCTCTCAATTAGCAACTTCCCACTTTCTCCCTTTTACTCTGACCCTCTCTCTCTTTTGCTCTGTCTCTCTCTTTGTGTCCCACACACACACACACAGCAAATTCTCTCTTTTTCCTCCTCTTACACATACACACGCACAGACTCTCTCTCTCACTCTCTCACGCACACAAACTCTCTCTCTCTCTCTCTCTCTCTCTCTCTCTCTCACACACACACACACACACACACACACACACACACACACACACACACATTTGCTTAGCCTTTGACACAAATCCACATCATGCATATGTTTTTCACAATCCTCCTAAATTTGCAAGGATTGAGAGTTTGCATGAGATTCATTGTCTTAGACACTTTTAGTAGTTAACATTAGGGCGATAAGAATATTACATTGTTACTCCCACATGCATGCATACATTCACATACCTCTCTCTTTTATGTGCATGATTTGCAATTACATCCAATATATCATCACTTCCATTGTCCACACATAAGTGAAAATACATCGCACATGTTTTCGCTACATTCAATTGAGTATTATTGTGTGAACTTACTACAAGAGGATACAATATCAAATAGCTTGTTACACTTACTGCAAAAACGCGCAATATCTATTGTTTTTTAAATTGTTCAAATAATTGATATCGGGACAAAAATATTACCTCATTGTTACTCAATTCACTGTGCACATATCCATTCACATGCGCACATGCATCTACACTCCACCCTTCCCTAGATATTTTGCACGCGCTTTATTTACACATCATCTTATAGTACTTTAATTGAGTGAAGGCCTATACACAATCTCCTTCACTTGCACATTCCTTTCTCTTTCTCCTATTCTCTCTCATCCTCATTTCATTGTACTTGAAAATCAACACAATCAAATAATTATGAAAGTACATATTCATTATGCACATCAAATATCAATCAAGTTCCATTGTTGGAGGTTGGAATGGATGATCCCTAATAATGTCCAAGACTAGACTATGGAAGCACGCTAGGGAAGCATGTGCTCCAAGAGGATATTGGCCATGGGGTTTTCCTCGAATGGAGGTGGGCATATAAAGACTTTGGGTGGGTTTCTCTGCATCTTCTGTATGCTATCATCCACAAATAGTATGGTTGTTGGAATGAAGTGCGGCCAATCAATGTCATCAAAATATTTCAAGAAAAGGGTCTTTGTGTAACTCCTTCCGAAAGAAGTGGTTGTGAGAATTGCTTTGCAATTATTAGTATGACAAAAAAGAGTACCACATTACATTCAAATATTGTACAAGATTGTGTAAACATGTTACTTTTGCTCTTAGAAATCTTCCATCTTCGACAAGGAGGTACACAGACATGTAATTTGTCTATTGGAATTTTGCACTACTGATGCAAAAGGTCATCACATGCTACATTTCAATCTACAATAGTATCCCCTTATTTTGTGTATGTTTGCAAAAAAGAGTTCCAAAACGTCCTATCATGTTGCATGCCACCTATTTTATGCGGTATTCATATAAGGGATTAGAAATCTACTAAATATCTACAAAACATCTCTGCAGTAGATTAACAACATTGGATCTCATAATGATCTTTCACTGGGGATCCTAATGTATCTCACACCCATTCATTCGTAGTAATGTTGTCTTTTGTGAATTTTAGAGGGATAATTCCATTGTAAGTGACGTCTAATTGTATGTACGCTAGCATATATATCACATGTATGTGCATTTAAAGCATGAAATTCTAATTTGAGCAATTACACTCATTGAATGGGTCCAGCAAGGTTCATACATAAACAATAGCCAGCATGACCATATTATGACTTTAAAACTCTCACCTCTCTACCTCTAATGACAAAAACAAGTGTCTTGCAATGAACAACTTGTGCCATGCATAAGGCCCAACACTTTTGCCTTGACTCTATTCGTTGGTGTCCATCCCCCACAACCTACTCGAGATGAGCTCTACCATGGAGTGCGTTGTGGCAAGGAAAAGTAACATCCATGTGTCCTTGAGGACACGATGAGCCAGATGCATGGCATCGACTGACTGTGCCTTACTACGAGAGTTCCATGATGGAATTCCATCCCCCAATCCATGCACGGCACTATCTTTGAGGAGACGAGAACCACCATGATATCACATGGAAAAGTAACATCCATGTGTCCTTGAGGACATGATGAGCCACATGCATGGCATCAACTGATTGCACCTTAGTACGGGAGTTCCATGATGGAATTCCATCCCCCAATCCATGCAAGGCACTATCTTTGAGGAGACGAGAACCACCATGATATCACATGCTATGTTTGTGGTTTCTTTGTCAACCTCGACCTTCTTGTGCTGGTTGACCTTCTTTAGCACCTCTGCCAATTGGAAGAATACCTCACTTGGCTAATCGCTTCATAATGCATTTCGTGTCTTGAATGGGTCATAGAGAATAGTACACCACTCCACCTTCACCATCATAGCCACATGGAAGATAGTGTCTTGTAAAGGGTCGTCCACACGACTTTCAGTATGGATCTCTACACATTGACCTTACAATTAGCAACATATTCTTCTTTTTCAATGTTACTATAGATAATATTCTTAAGGCACATTTGTTTACCTATGTGTGTGGCTAGCACATCCTCCACTATTGTAGCTGCATGGGAGATAGTGTCTTGCAAGGGAACTTCCACATGACTTTTAGTATGGCCCTCTACACATTGACCTCACAATTAGCAACATATTTTTCTTTCAGTGTTACTATAGATAGTATTTTTGAGGCATGTTGGTTCACCTATGTCTGTGGCTAGCACATCCTCCACCATTGTAGGTTCATAATCTTGAATTGCATCCATCCATCCCTTCCTCCCTCCACCCCCTCTCTCTCTCTCTCTCTCTCTCTCTTTCTCTATCTCATATCTAGCATCCACATCCACATACACACACTCACACACATGCTCTGTGTGTGTGTGTGTGTGATTGTGTGTGTGTGTGTGTGTGTGTGCACATTAACCTCACAAAATTAGTAACATATTCTTCTTTTAGAATGTTACTATAAATAGTATTCACGAGGCACTTTGGTTCACTTATGTTTGTGGCTAGCACATCATCCACCATTGTAGGTTCATAACCTTTAATTGTATCTATCCCTTGCTCCCCCCTCTCTTTCTCATATCTAGCACACACACACACACACACACACACACACACACACACACACACACACACACACACACACACACACACACACTCACTCACTCACTCACTCACTCACTCACTCACTCACTCACTCTCTCTCTCTCTCTCTCTCTCTCTCTCTCTCTCTCTCTCTCTCTCTCTCTCTCTCTCTCTCTCTCTCTCTCTCTCTCTCTCTCTCTCTCTCTCTCTCTCTCTCTCTCATATATGACATCCACCCCCACACTTAGTCTTTCACCATCACTTTCCATTCATGGAGACTATGCATCCCATAAATATTATAAAAGGCCATGCATACGATGTTTAGTATTCCATGCATGTAGGTTCAAACACATGGTCTATGCAGCACACATTGAGAGTGGTCGAGGTTGAAATATCGTCTTTTAAAGTTAAAGCAATGTTGTGCATACACATTTTTCCGTGGTAGTGTATTTTCAGGGCAAGCTACTTGTTGACAATGATAGTAGGTGCTTTATATTCAAAATGTCAATGACTAGGCCAGCCTTAGGGGTAGACTTGGTGAATCGTATGCAAATGAATGGCACTAGGGACCTATGCAATAGTTAGACATGCTTCGACCATGTATATTGTATTAATGATTGGACCACCGTGGCAACACATGTGTATGACCCAAGGTAGTTTCTTTTACATGATTTTACCATCACAACACAAACTTAACCAATGTGGTTATCCTTAAACTTCAATTTCTATATTGTGTTTCTGTAGTGTACAATAGTTGATGGCTCTGGCAATATGCGAGATGAAGGAAAAGGATATAGATGCACAAGCACTTTTTTGGACAAAATTGAATGAAGTGATGGAGAAATGTAGCCACTGAAGCACTGATTTTTGAGGATTCATGGCATATGAGGCAACCACCAACTTGAGGGCCATCTGCATAGTTTTCAACAATGGTCCAAACAACACAATGCAAGGAAGGGAGATATCCTACTTATCTCATTGGGAACAAAGTCTCCAAATACACACATTGTAGTATGTGCACAATAGTTTTCAAGACGAGCATAAGCATTTGTATTACATGTGGAGGTATGCAACCATGAAAGATGATGCAACAATGCAATACCGATTCATTCAAGCTTGATGGGCCTTAGGGAAAGTTGCTGATCGCAATATTCCACCAATGGATTGTTAGCTTAGTTTGTGGCATATTAGATATCCAAGTTGGATGCAACACTTTCACATGATAAGTCTAATCTGTAAGAGTACAATATGATGTGTGATACAAATGTTTTCTCATGCTCCATACCCTCTAGTGCTGGTATATTGTCAAGGTGGTAGAGAACATTGCTCGTATACCAACCACAAACCTAGCAGAGCTAATGCATGCAAGTTGGTTGGTCAGGGAGGGATCCAAAGGATTTATTAGCTTGTATGATACAAAGCATGAAATGACATGCATTCATTGGTGAAGAGTTTGAGTCAACTATAACAATGAATGAGCCCCACATCTCAAGCAACAGCAAGAACGGTTGAGGAGATGGCAACAAGAACTAAAATGTATGAATGCCTCAATTTTAGAGGGGACAATGTGACTATAGCGATGAAATGAAAGGTTAATGGAAAAGTGGGGTTAGAGAAGTCCAACATGTAATTGCTAGGATTTCATGGACCATGCAGCCGAAGGAAAAGGATATTTGGCATGCAAGCACCTATACTATGTGTATCTTCAAGTGTTTGAAATAGATGCAAATGTAAACATGTTTATATAGTGACCCATGCTTACGGAAGAAAACTTGCACCTCATGTTTGGAAGCAAAATAACTTTTGTAGCACTACCTATACTGTGAATAGCAAAGCAACACCGATGCTACTTCTTAGCAAAACCACATTTTATTTTGTTGAGAAAATATTGTCATACAATTCACTTGGTTAGCTTGTGTCAAAATTTTTGTCAAGCTTTTTGTGGCCTTCTCTCTCTTAGTTTGTCAAGCAAAAGCACTATTGCCAAAAGTTAAAGCAATATCAATATACATTTGGATTGCTTGTATGAATTTTATTGTATCGAATTCATTTGGGGGGGGGGGAGGAGAGGGAGCTATCAATCTATTGCAATTAAAGTTATAACAATCCGATGTGGTTACACCAGTGATCACATTATGATAACTAGAGAGAGAGAGAGAGAGAGAGAGAGAGAGAGAGAGAGAGAGAGAGAGAGAGAGAGAGAGAGAGTCCAACATGGAGAGAGAGAGAGAGAAGTATTTATGATTAAAGAGGATTGCTTATTACGGTGCACGTCATAATATGAGAGACAAAGATAGAGACAGTGAGAGTTTGAGATGGAGAAAGAGAAGTCTTTATGATCAAAGAGGATTGCTTGTTACAACACGTCCTAATCCGATGTGAGACATTATTATACAATGTGGACTGATTGCATGCGTAGAGAGAGAGAGAGAGAGAGAGAGAGAGAGAGAGAGAGAGAGTGTGTGTGTGTGTGTGTGTGTGTGTGTATTCTTTGCATAACACAAAGAGAGAGAGAATGTAGAGATAGATAGATAGATAGATAGACAGACAGACAGACAAACATATAGATAGATAGAGAGAGAGAGAGAGAGAGAGAGAGAGAGAGAGAGAGAGAGAGAGAGAGAGAGAGAGAATGTAGAAAGAGAGGGAATATACACATAGAGAAGGAAATTTGAGAAACTGAGAATGAAAGATGAGAGAGAGAGAGAGAGGGAGAGAGTGAAGGTAGTGGTGGTGGCGGTGGTGGTGAGGGGCATAGAGAGAGAGAGAGAGAGAGAGAGAGAGAGAGAGAGAGAGAGTAAAGGTAGTGGTGGAGGTAGTAGTGGTGGTGGTAGTAGCAGTGGCGGTTGCAATGGTGGCGGTGGTGGTAATGGTAGTGGTGGAGGTATCTAGGAGTGGAATAAGTGGACTATGTGGAACAAGAAATGAAGGTTGCCCAAAAAAGCTCACTTCTCACCCTTCCCCCCTTGAGTGTATTGGTTAGTTCTTTGTGTTGTTGTATACATTGCTATGTATTTTATCCAATAGCACCCTAGCTAGCTTTCTCTTTACAACTTTATTGGTCTCAAAGTCATGAATGTGAACATATTTGTTTGCCTTTATGGTCACTATGCCACTTGAAGTTATTCTTTGATATTCCTCTATCTAGACATTCAACATATTCTTACAAGAGCATAAGACATTTCTCAACAAGAATCAATGAAGTAAACATACTTGATAACTTAAGAGTAGGGAATGAGTGTGAGTAACGTAGAGGAATATAAAAATCTTTTTAGCTAGGGTTTCCTTCACATCATCCTCAAGCTCTAGCTTGAACTTCATCCTATTTCATGTTCCTAATAGAGAAAATAAGCAAAAAGTATAAAGTTTATCCAAGCCAAATAAACCTCCGAAGCAAAATTCTCACCCTCACCATATGTAAGGGTTACCATGATGCGATATGACATCCCCCCAGGAATGGGTCTCTCTCGCTTAGTGGTGATCCATGCGAGATTCATTATACATGAGGGTCACCACCAACAAGTGGTATAGGGACCCTCTGCCCTTGGAAGGGGCCTCTCTTGCTTTTGATGGTGACACCTTCATCGCACATGAAGGTCACCACAAAGCGATACAAGGATATTCCACCCTTGGAAGGGACCTCTTTTTGCTTCATGGTGACACATTTAAGGTTCATTGCATATGAGGATCACCACCAAACAATATAAGACCACCATTGGGATGGGCCTCACTCACTTGGTGGTGACCCATCTAGGGTTCTGAATACACAAGGATCACCGCCAAGCAATATGAGGGCCCTCTGCCCATGGAAGGAGCCTCTTTTGCTTTGTGGTCACACATTCAAGGTGACCCCACTAAATAATACAGGGCCCTTCCACCCTTGGGAGGGGCTTGTCTTACTTTGTGGTGACACATTTGGAGTTCCCTGCACATGAGGGTCACCACCACAAGTGATAGGGATTCCTTCGCCCTTGGGAGGGGCCTCTTTTGCTTCGTGGTGACACATTCGAGGTTCACCGCACACAACAGTCAACCTCTAAATGATACGGGGACCCTCTGCCCTTGGGAGGGGCTCTCTTGCTTAGTAGTGACATATTGTGAGTATACTATACAAGGGTTACAAACAAGTGATACAATGGCTTTTCGCCCATGGGAGAGGCCTCTTCTACTTGCTAGTGATCCATTGTAAGTTTAGATTACACCAAGGTCATCGCTAAACTATGAAAGGACTTACTACCCGTGGGAGAGGTCTCTTTGGTTTGGTGGCCGGTTCAAGGTTTAACATACGCTAGGATCATCAAAGAATGATATGATGACTCTCCACTTATTAGAGGTGCCTCTTGCTTGGTAATGACCCATTGTGGATTTACACTATACTAGGCTCTTTGAAGGTGTTCTCAAGAGAATTAGCTTAGCTTGTATCTCTAGAGATGCACATAAACTTCTAAGCCACATCATGAGCCTTATAGTTCATTAGGAAAATTGTGCAAGTCCCACAACAGCTTGATCAAGATGTCAGTTATGGGTGGAGAACATGTCTTAATGCATTTCTTCTCCTAAGTGTTATATATAAACTTCCAAATGTGAGTAGTTTTTTTTAATGCAAGCTTGCTTATTTTACCAATCAAAGCTTGCATTTTGTAACTTACTTTTTGGTGTAGGATATTGATATACAAAGGTACTCCCATCTTTAAGTTAAAATTTTCAAAATTACCACCCTTCAGCATTTTGTATCTTCAATTGCCAAACGCTACAAGGAGGAGGTGATGCGAGAGATGAATGGGAGAAAGAGAGTGCAAAGGAGGCATGAGAAGGAAGAAAAGGGCTATATATGTGCAGGAAGAGGCTATATGGCTATATGACACCGATATAGTATATGTGGATGAATGGGTTCAATCAAGGGTGGCTTTGAAGAGCGGGTCTCAGGGGTGGAGAGGGGGCTATAGAGATTGGAAGCTTTGGAGCATGATATGGAGGAGATGGCACATCAATCCTCCTAATCCCAACCACAGCCTCACTGCCAATGACAACCTTGCCACTCATACAACCATGCTTGCTCTCGAGGTTTCAACCGCTTCCCTTGAAGAGACTGTTGACCCTAGCCTTCAAGGCCTTTACACTATGTAATCTTACAATGGTTCATTCATCACTTTGTACACAATGCCTGAGAAAATAAAAATCCAAAAAGAAGATTCTCATTTATATTGCTAAACATGTTGATTATATTTATTTGGTAGTATTGTCTTTATTGAGTACAAAAAAGCCCATGAAATGTTTGTATTTCTTATGTTGAAGAGGGTTGTATAATGCTTCTTTAAATATAAGTGTGCAAGTTGAACTAATGGCTTTCCATTGTTTGTTATTTCTTTATACGTAAAGCTATTGTCTTTTCTCATTGGGCCTTGAAAACATCAAAAGAGAGTAATTGAAGATAATGTGATGCAAACAAATCCTATGATCATATGAATACAATGAAAATAAATAATGCACATGTTTATCATGAATATAGAAGTTAAACAAAGTAGGAAGTTGGATGTCTTCATTGTGCAAGTCCGTCCTCGATTGTTGGTGTGTACATTGACCCTAGCTTCATAACGATCAAAAGTTCTTCATGCAAATATCTTGTATTGAACTTTCAGAAAACTCCCTCATATCTTGGTTTAGTGGTACCAACTTCCCATAAATATGGTGCCATCTTGTGTACAAAATATCACGATGAAGTTTTGAGTGGCAATCATGTACTTGTTAACAACATAATCTAGTTGCACCTTGTAGGTGATTCCATCTTGTACCTTTGTATCTCAAGCTACACTCACAAACTCTAAGATACTATCTATATTTGGGCACTTCACTAGAAATACAAATTTTGAGGTTCGGACTTCATTGTTGGAGAAGAAGTTTGCAAAAGTGACTAAGCATAAAAGTAGATATTTTGTTTTCCCCACTGGAAATGTTAAAATTTAGGCATTTTTGTACCTCATGAAAAGCTCACTTATTCTTGAATTTTGGCAAAAGCCCCTCTTTGCTCTTGAAATGTAGAAGAGGAAGGCTATATGAGATTCCTCATTGCTCATTGGCACGAGATGATATGTAAAAATGGTTGTAAATGAATATGTCTCTCTTAATTAGTCTCGCTTTGGTCCCACCCTTATAAAGCTCTTCACCACAAGGGAGGCATGGATGAGATCTAGAATATCTACCACATATTCTACTAGCTGCTACTTCTCAACGCTTGACGGATACAAGTATGTTAACATCAAATATCTTATTAGTTACAAGATGAAGAAAAAAAAACTAACATTTATTCATACTAGAAAGTGGATGCAACTAGAATGCACTAACTGTTGGGTCTATGGAGAGGGAGATTAGAGGCATTGGGCTCAAGGTGAAGCTTCTTATACATGAAAACATGCTATACATCCACTTTTTTTATTGTCTTCTTGGGGCCACCAAGCCTACAATTTGTTACCTTACCCTAACATGATAAGAAAGGGTTGGTTGTCAAGGATCTCTTTCGCTTCTTTGCTGCATTATTATCCAACTTCTCTTTGCTATGGTTAAGGAAACCCACCTATCTTGCTCATTGAGCATATTGTAAGTGACTATGGTCTCAATGGAGATACTAGGTTTTCTACATTAAGAAGATACCTCCATGGAGTAGGAAGATGGAGAATAGAAACATGTGGTGGACTGGAGAGAAGCCAAAGAAGAACTCCAAGGGGTGTAGAGTGGAGGAAAGAGGGGAGGAAATGAACCTCGAAAGATTTCAAATAAGAGGGTTCCACCACATTGTTTCCCCTTGATAAGAGAAAGATGACCTGAAATGCGATGAAAAAATATTACTATTGAAAAATAAAAAAAATTCCAAACCATCTAAATAAAACTAACAATTAATTCACTTTACTATTAGAAAGTGACAATTACTCCAGCTATATCAATAAAATTAACACATTTAAAAATATCAAAATGATTTTTGAAAAAAAAATCGTAACAAAAGCCTTCTCCTCACTGGTGGAACACACTCTCTCTCTACGTGCAAAAAGGTCGAAAAGTGACGTGAAACTCTCTCTAATGGTATTCTTAGATTTGAGAGAGAGAGAGAGAGAGAGAGAGAGAGAGAGAGAGAGAGAGAGAGAGAGAGAGAGAGAGAGAGAGAGAGAGAGAGAGAGAGAGAGAGAGAGAGAGAGAGAGAGAGAGAGAGAGAGAGAGAGAGAGAGAGAGAGAGAGAGAGAGAGAGTCTTACGAAAAAAAAAAGAGAGAGAGAGAGTGTGTGTGTGTGTGAGCCATAAGTGTTTCCTTGATTTGAGATTGAGATCTAAGACATTCTTTTTATGTTCAATAGTACTCCGAAGTTAACATGCAGGATTAGTTTAAGATTCGAGAGATCTGGGCACTATAAGATAGTAGAGATACAGATGGGGTAGGCAAAGTGGCAAATCATATTCTATATTTTATGAGATTTTGAACCTAATAAGTCTTGTTTGGTTGTCCACAAGCACATGGGCGTGGCTTATTAGAATTGTTGGACATACATACATGTGGCTTATGAGGACTAGGCGCTCCGCGCCTAGACTCGCTCCAGTGCTTCGTGTCGGGGTGGGCGCGATTTTTGCGGGAGGGGTGGATGCTAGACGCGTGGCACCTGCCTCCGCGTTCTCTTTTCTTTTTTTGTGGGGGAGGTAGGGGCTGGCACGTGGCACCCGGCCCCCATCGATAGATGGTTACATAATACGTAGCCTTTTAATAAATAAAATACATCCGTTTTCACAACTTTTTTTGTGAAATTTCAGAGCGCTTATTTTTCAAGATTTTTGCCAGACCGCCCAGCCAAAAAATTCGACAAATGTTTTCGGAAAAGTATAAATAGCATCTGTATTTGAAAGCGGGCCAGGACTGTGACGCTGGTTTGAAGTTTTGTGCCGAGACATGAAAGGGGGAAGCCATGTCGATCACTTGAGATTCGAGCAGCAGTAAAAGCCTCCCTGCTCGTAATGGGTCGTCCCAAGCCTTGCGTCCTCTTCGCTCAGTCCTTCGTCCATCCTCGACTAGGCGAATACGTCGATGAAGTAAGTTTCTCTGCCACTTTCCTGTCTCTCAAATTGCAAAAGTTAAATTGAACGAATGGCAGGCGATTTCTGTCTGTAGGATTCGCGAAGGGTCTAGCTTCTCTTACGTCATTATCAGTTTGAGTCTAGCAGCTCATTTTCCTTTTGGAAGGTTTGGGATGGAAAATAGCACAGTAGTCGGCTGTGAGCCATTTTTCTTTGACCTGTTTGGGGGCGTAAAATACCACTCGAATGTGGAAGATAGACATACTATTGCTAGTAGAAATCTCATTTCACAAGCTTTTGAATGAAGGCTCTGTAGCTGTGTATGTATGAGGGCCCATGCATAAGGTGACTGCCGATGTCGATGATAGGGGCCAGTAAGGATTTTGTTAGTGGAGGGTGCACCTCATGTGTGATACAGGTCCTTACTTGCCTGATTTGCAAATGCCTAGCTGCCATCAGTTTGTCAAAGCAGATCTCCTTCATAATACTGGGTGTGATGAGGCCCCCTAGTTTTCTAGACTCTGTTACAACACATTGAGCCTGGATTGGGCTACGACAGTGACATTTTCAGCATCTACCTAACATTCTGACTAGACACCTGCAGGATGCTATCCAGTTGCAAGCCCTAAAGGATCATGGATTCAATTGTCTAAATTTCCCTGTCGTTTCCCAAATCTGTGTCTTTTATGGTAATGTGGTGAATTCCCTTGATTTTCTAGTTTTTTGAAGAAAACTCAATTTTCTAGGAGAAAATCTTAAAACTTTAGAGTCTATTTTAATGTGGATTACAGTGATTCTACTACCCTGGGCAATGGAGCAAAATGTTTTGAATGTTTGGAAGTACTTGTTCAAAACACAACAATTTTGTCATATTTCCTCAAACTATGATAGATTAAAGCATTTTCAACTGTGTATTGCTCCAAATTGAGACAAATTTCCAAAATGAGGGAGACATGGTATAGCACACCTTGTGACATGGCAGCATTTTCCCCTAAATTCCCATATTTGTGTCCATTTATATTCCTCGAACTGGCTGACCAGTACATGTATATATTGGGCTGATCTGGTTGCATTTTTCCATATATTTATAGCCTCAGCCCCTAGTTTCTGGTCCCCATTTCTTAGTGTAGCATATCTAGTTGCTTAGAGTTATATTTAGCCCCATTATCCATACACAACACATGGGGCACTAGTCCTCTTCTCTCTATTGGGGGAGAGAGATACAATGTAGAAGCAAGGAAACAATAGCTTATTCAAGAGGACATTGCGGTTTGTGGTTCGTGGCTGTCTTCATCATCTTCCTTGTGCTACGACACCCTTGTTCCCTTGTATCACATTCACTATATGATTCAGATCTTTATCATTCCATTCATCGGAGTTTCTTCTCTCTTCTCTTTTCTTCTGAGTGTTTACCGAGTTCATTCTGTGTTCCTCGTTGCAAACCCTATTGTCTCGTTGGTATGCCGTCTTTTGACAAGAGAGAGAGAGTTGAGTGGATTTCCTTACATGTTACAGACAAGTTTGTGTATTGGAAATAGCAGGCATGGCTTTTCCATGTATGCTTCAAAGCTGCTCAAACCATCACTATACTGAGGATTTCATATTACCTACCGTTACTTCCTTGGTTGAAGTTTTATATTGGGGAGATTATTTAGTCCATTTGGTTTATGCTCTAGAAGAAGGATTCTACACAATTGGACATCTCTTGGATCTCTTGGAAGCATGTTTGTATTGTGAGAAAAGAGGTGGAGGAGCTGTTCTAGATGTGGAGACACACATGATTGCCCTTCAATAGTCTTTGTTTTAGGCTTTATGTGCTAGACAACAGCTTGGGTTTCCATAGCCATGTTCTTTCTTGAAGAATAAGACATCCATATGGAAACATCAAAATTCAGGCTTCATTGTGGCATGTGATCAATGTTGAGAGCTTGTTCGTCTCAAATCTTGTATTGACTCATTTGGTCCATTCTTGGAGAATGGTGCTTGTGAATCTTCTTGGCATCCTTTTGCAGATCACAAATAGGCTAATTCTTTGCGAGGGGAATCATTGGTTGATTTGAGGCTTGTCTCATGGGACGGTAGACAACAGGAGAGGTCTATGTTGAATAAAATGACATGACAAGGGCTGATTAGAGACCTACATGCCCTTTTGTCTATAGGACCCATTGCCATGTCTTTCAAGTCAATTCACCGAAATTTTCATGTTTCCAAGTGCTGTTGTTACTCGTGGAAAACCATTTTGGCTTCTTTGTCTTGCAATCTTTTCCATCTTTAAATCCAAATACCATCTGGAAAGATTGGTTGCTGAATGGTTGATTATACTTGGACAATGTGTTAGTGAATTAGATTATGAGTTGCTTATAAGAGACAAGGATTGGCCGGCTTTGAAGGGCAATTGTGTTTGGGGTCTCCATAAGGGCAAGGCCTGGTGGAAATCTATTGTAATGGTGGGTTGGTGCAATAATTTGTCTTGTCACACAAAAAAGCATGTTCTTCGTACTTTAATCAACCACAAGAAGAAAAACAACACTAATCTTTACAAATTTTTGCGTAGCATCATATAATGAATCCCCCACAGATTTATCACAACAAAAATTCAATATATTCTTTATATTCTTCATAGAAACTGTCAAAGAGTCATAATGACACAAACAAAAGATTAACTTTGAATGGAATTCATTACATAGTATCCACATTTCATCATCTTCATTGTCTTTCTCTCAATCTCTCTCATAGATACAATGTTTCTCATAGAAAAGTGACTCTCTCTCATACTCTATGTCTCTCACATGTACTCTCTCTTAATAATACATAGGAATAATCATTAATTACTCCCAATAATCATCTCTTGGTTGTGGATACCCCTTCCAAAAGGTATGTCTGATATCAAAGTCACCAGAGCCACTACAGTGTCCCTTAGAAGCTCACTACTGTCATTGTCACTATAGTCTTCGCTTCAATTTTTTTTCCAGCTACTTCTTCTACTTCCTCAATCTATTTTGAGTTTGTATTCTTTCTCTTTCAAGATTGCAAAACATTCCCTTAGCTAAATATCCTTAAATATAGAGTGTTTATTTGGAGAATGTTGGTTGGAGTTCTTCCCCTTGCCTTTGTACTCTCAAAATGTTGTATTTCAAATGGTTGTTGCTTCTTTGGAGTGACAAGCACATAAATCTCTCGTCATTTTTTTCTTTCTTGTCTTGTGGTGAGAAAAATTTGGTCTCTTTTGTTTGCTATTTGGTTTTTGATTTTACTTTTGGAATACATAGATATGTTGCTCGTTTGAGAGGTCTTCTTCATTGGTAGCTTAACTTTATTTTGCGAGCAATGTTTTTTCTAGACATGATTTGATTCCTTGGCATATAGTGAATTTCTTTGGTCTCCTTGTTAGTTATATAAATTGCTTTTAATTGTTATTGTGCATTTGAACTAATACAATTATGAGAGAGAGAGAGAGAGAGAGAGAGAGAGAGAGAGAGAGAGAGAGAGAGAGAGAGAGAGAGAGAGAGAGAGAGAGAGAGAGAGAGAGAGAGAGAGAGTTGGTTGTGAGAGTAAAATAGACATTGAAGAGTGGAGACGAGGGATTTATGAGTGTTGTTATAGCAGACTACAAGAAAAACATATCTGCATATAATTCAGGTTTGGATGGTGTCCCCCCTCTCCGCCCCTCTCTTTTTTGTTATGAGGGTGACAAGAACTTGGCAAGGACAAGGATTATTGCGTTACAACTTATAAGAGAATAACTTGAAGAAAAAAACTTATTTTTTAATTACAAAGGGATGAAGTACAACAATATATTTCTTGATATAAGACTAGATCAAAGATAAGACAAGACAAGATGAGAATTGGAGATACATGACTTGAACTAGAACTAGAGAGGACTTACCTCGTAGGAGCTTCATAATAAGGACTTGTAGCCCAAGATCCCTGTTTACACTAGAGTTGAGGAGGTTAATGGGAAAGCTTCTAGATGATGACATCATTGATGATATAAGCATTGTTGATATAACTGATGACATAAGCAATGTGGATGTAAGCACAGATGCAAGTGTTGTTTTGGAATCTTTTTATAATCTTTTAGAACTTTCTTGAACCTTCTAGAAGTTTCTAGAAGATATTAGGTTTCTTGGTGACATTACCCTCCCCTTCAGCGATGAGTTCCATGAGTAGCGGTAGGGTTTCTTGGTAAGGTTGTTAGCTTCAATAGATGTCCTTGATGAAACTCCTTTGCTTTAGAAGGTGCTTGATGAAGCTGGAAGGTTGGTTCCCACGTTTGCCCACTAGCATTGTAGCCCTCCCAATCTACAAGGTATTCAAGTGTTTCATGAGAGATTCTTGAATCAAGGTTAGTCTCGACTTTATACTCTAGGTGACCTTCGATTTTAATAGGTGGTGGTGTTTGTAAGTTCCTTCCCCTTATTGAGAATGTATGACGAGGCTCCAAGATTGAGACATGGAATATTGGGTGATTGGATTCACTTGGCCAATGATCTTGAATGGCCCAAGTCTTTGATAATCTAGCTTCATGAAAGGACAAGAAGAACATGAATCTTGGCATAAAAGCCAGACTTGATCTTTGATGATGTAAGTTGGATGTTGCATTCGGTATCAATCAACATTGCCTTCATATCTTACATGGGCTTGTTGAATAGGTGACTTCAACTCCTTATGGATCTTTGACAAGTGTTCAACTAGATTCATAGTTGGATTCTTTTCATGGTGACTTATATAAATGTTTATTTCAAGGCGTCTTCCATGGAGCATAGTTGGCAAAGAATGGAGTTTGCCTAGTAGAGGTATAACTACCATTATTGTAGGCGAATTTAGCTAAGGCAAGTAAATCCACCCAATTATCTTGATGATAATTGATTGTATATCGAAGATATTGTTTCAAGACTTGATTTTCTCTCTTTATTTGTTCATTATTTGAGAGTGATTGGTTGAGGAGAGGTTGGTTTGACTTGACACAAAATGTAGTCCTCAATCTAAAACAATTTCATTTGGAAATGCATGATAACGGTAGATATGTTTAAGCTTGAGAAAAATTGCAATGTATTCGCAAGTAAGTGTCTTGTGGGTAGGGATAAAGTGTGTCATCTTGGTAAATCTATCAACCACCACAAGAGTGGAATGGAACCCCTTGGAGGAAGGTAGATCGAGGATGAAGTCCATTGACACAAATGACCAAGGGTGATAAGGAATAAGAAAGGGGTGGAGCAATCCACGAGGTCAATTGTTGAGGGAATTTGGCTTTGATGCACGTATCACATGTGTGTACAAATTTGACTAATGTCCACATTTGTTTGGAGCATGTAATTGAAGTGATTTGGATGGTATATACGGATATATACAATAATCCTTGATAATAGAGCATGCCTTAAACTTTTTGGAAGCCTTCAACATGTGTATACCCTTCTTGAATTTTTTGTTTGGTGTCCAGCACCAAGTATATTCAAGGTAAATTTGAAAATAAGGAATTTTTAAGGTAATGAATATTGGAAGTTTATTTGAATTGGTCATTATCTAAAAAGATTATTCATGGATTCGTGGATATTTTTTTTTCAAGATAACAAAAACGGTTTTATTGATATGTGCAATGTGAGAATGAGTGGAGGGTCATCAAGAACTTTGAATGAGTAGGGAGAAATGGAAATCTTAAGAGTTTAAATGTAGAATTAGCTACAATAGGTTGTTTTCCACTTACCCTTGAGAGATAGTAAACTAGAAATAATATAGTTTTGTCCATAAAACTAAGAAAAAGGGAGCTTGCAATTGCAATCCACTTGCCAATACCCAGATACATTGGGCCTTGCATACCATGCATAGGCGGCTGCATACCAAATACATTTAATCCTTGCATGCCTAGTGAAATGTCTCCCTAAGATCCAACCTGCACAGGAGATATGACACAAGCCAAACTTAGCATAAAAGGAACACCAGCCCACACCATTCTAGTGTACAGATGCATTGGTTAATGAACTAAGCGTCCAAGAGTGGTGATTACACAATAATGTGCACAATGGGGCCTTGAGTCCTATAAATATGACTCGATTGTCCTAACCCCAAAGTGCCTTTTGTACATTGGTACTAACCACTTCATGACCATTATGACCAATGCTACTAGCACCCATTTGGATGTCTAGGGACATAACACTTCCCCCCTTATGAATGATTGTTGTTCTTAGCAATATCTTTAGGAATGAAGTGAGGAAAATGGCTCTTCAATGAGCGTATCGACTCCCAAGTAGCCTTCGCCTTTAGGTAGTTTTTCCAGTTGAGAATTATCATATTACTGAGGGCAAAGTTAGATCTTTACATAGAATATTAAAGTCTACTGTCATAATTGTCATAGGGTATAAGTTTATCTCCTAACAATGTTAGGGTACATAGCTCACTCTCAACCTTGTGGTAAAGATTGGGGTCATGTATCTATTGATGGAAGCCACTTTGTAAGTGTCCCTATTGAATGTAGTGAGGAAGGAGTATTGTACCTATCATATATCCTCTCTCTCAGCTCGACTTTGACTATCATAAGTATGAGTAGGCTGATTGGTATGGCATGGCCTATCAATGAAGCATGGGTTTATACTTTGTATTTTGATGGAGCTTCACAAGGGCCCACTAAGCATGTGAGTGTCGGTATGGTTGGGATAAATGGTCTGACGAGATTGTTTAGTCCTAAAGTAAGAACCAATTTAGGTTCAAGTAGAATATAATAAGCAACATTGTCAAGATGGAGAACTTTCTTAATCGGAATAATCTACTCATCTTGTGCTAGTTGTTATTTCAAATGACTCATATGAAACACAAGATGAACTCGAATTTCCGATGTTAAATCTAACTCGTATGATGCACTACTTTTCTTGGTAATTTGAAAAGGACCGCAATATCTTGAAGATAATTTATAGCACTTGCCAATAGTCATTCGGAGTCCTTTGGGCCTTTAAGGTAAAGCCACATGCCTTCATGGAGCACTCTTGGAGTATAATGTTGGTTAGTATAAAATATAGCATGATCTTGGGTTATTTTAATGCTTTCCCTTGCAATCATAAACATCTCTTGTATATTGTGTAGAGTGTCGATTATGGAATGTATTTTCATCCCCTCGAGCTCTATGGCAATTGGTGGTTTCGGCTTATAACCATACGTAAGCTTAAACGGGCTATAACTAGTACCCTAATGCTTAGCACTGTTATAAACGAACTCAATTTGAGGAAGATAATATTCCCAATCAGATCGTCTACAAAAGACATATGTACGAAGTATATTCCCAATTAGATCGGTCTGCCCATTGGTTCTTGGATGTTTCGAGGACGACATGGACAATTGAGTGTCTAAGTTTTGGAAGATTGTTTGCCAGAAACGGCCAATGAACTTAGGATCTTGATCATTTACTATTTCATCGAGCAAACCATAAAGGCTATAAAGTTGTTCGACAAAGAGACGAGCCAACTCATGGCCTTTCATGGTTGTCTTTGTGGGAATAAATCGAGCCATTTTCATCAATTGGTCAGCCACGATCTAGATTGTGTCATCCCTACTACAAAATCCATAGAAAAAATGCTACTCCATTTCCTATCAAGGATTTGTAAAGGATGTAACATACTTGCATATCTGTACTGTTCAACGTTGTTAAGATGACATTGTGGACACTCACGCACATAAGACTTAATCATAGTCTTAATATGCGGATAATTAAAATAACGAGTAACTAAGGCTAAAGATTGGTGTATGCTAGAGAGTCCAACGCTAGGCGCATTGTGACACTTGTACAAAATTTGCTTGTGGATATCCTAATCATTGGGCGCACAGACTTTGAATTGTGTAAAAAGTAATCCATTCCGAATGGAATACTTTTTCGCCATCTTTCTCTCAGTAGCTATGCTTCGGGAGTTTGGATTGCCTAAGTTTCTTGGGCTACTAGGTTTATCTTGAACTAGTTGTCAGATCTTACCAAAGTGAAGATAATTTTGGCAATGCCCTTTGAGAGAAAGATAGAAATCAATCAAAATTCAGAGAAGGATAAGGCATTGACTGTAGGAATTCGACTAAGAGTACCGATAACCATATTAGTTGCGCTCTTTCTATAGCGAATTTCAAAGTCAAACTCTTGCAAAAATTCTATTCATCTCGCCTTGTGGCCACGGAGATTAGGTTGATCACATAGGTTTTTTGATGAGTGGTGGTTTATCCAAATAATAAACCGGGCATTGTATAAATAACGATGCCATACTTTAAGTGCATGGATGACCGCCAATAATTCATTCTCTTTGGTAGTATAATGTGTTTGGGTAATGGCGAGCTTATAGCTCTCAAATGCGATAGGTCGGCTAATAGGCCAAGAGTCCAAGAGTAGTGATTACACAATAACATGCACAATAGGGCCTTGCTCTACAAATAGGACTCGGTTGCCCTAACCCCGAAGTGCCTTTAGTGCATTTGTACTAAGTCACTAGTATCCATGTAGATGTTATATCTCCTTGGATCGATAATTTGCAACATCGGTATAGTGGTAATAAGCCATTTCAATGTTTGATAACATTGATCGAGCTCAATAGTCCAAACAACAGGCGGACTAACTTGTTTCTTTGGCTTTGGATATCCTTAAGCAAACGTCTTAAGGGTTTAGTAATGTGAGCATACTTCTCAATGAATTTATAAAGAAATCTAGTAAAACCTAAAAAAGACTTTATTTGTATTTTAGTCGCAGGAATAGGCTAATTAAGTAGTACTCATACATTTTCGGGATCAATTCGAATGCCATCAATCGAGATGACATAACCAAGATATAACATCTCTGTATAGAAAGTTTCGCACTTAGATAGTTTAGAAAACAATTATTCTCATCTTAAAAGATGTTAGACGATACGTAAGTGTTTGGCATGCCTCTCCAACAACTTACTATAAATAAGGATGTTATTAAGAAAAACGACTATCCACTTTTCTAGATACAGATGAAATAGATCATTCATCATCTGTTGGAAAGTTGCAGGAGCATTGGTAAATCCAAAAGATAGGTTTAAAAATTGATAATCTCCATAACACGTTTAAAATATAAGTTTTGGGACATTGTCGGATGCTATTTGTATTTGATGGTATTTGTACTTTAGATCGATTTTGGTGAAATAGGGCACACCATAAAGTCAACCTATAAGATCATTTATCCTTGGCAACGGATATTTTTTTCTTGATAGTCGCCTTATTGAGACCCTTGTAATATACATAGAAGTGCATTGTGTCATCTTTCTTTTTGGTGAGAAGAACAGGCATGCCCCATGGCAATTTACTTGGCTCAATATAACCCTTAGCCAAATAGTCTTGAAGTTGTCTAGCTATCTCGTCCTTGTCTTTCGGGCTAAACTTACAAGGTTGTCGAGAGACAGAATGGCTATCGGGCAAAGTTCCAATATGACGGTATAAGGCTCTGTGAGACATTGGAAGTCCATTAGGTAACTCAGATGGAAAAACATTAGCATACTCATGTAATATCGGATTCAAATACTCACATTTGAACTTATATTAAGATTATTATTAAAAAAATCAAATTACATTGATTATCAGACGATTGAACTTTTTTAATAAAACAAATATAAGTAGTAATAGTTGGATCGGAACAGTCCTTGATCACATGCAAACAACCATCAAATTGGAAAGAAAATACATGATTTTTATAATTAGTATACAAGGAGGAATATTTTTCAAAGAACCATGGCATGCCAAAAATGACATTGATATATTCAAGGTTCATAAGTCAAAAATCCATGATTTGATGGTATTGTTGGATCAAAGATCCAAGTTTGGAACCATTTGATCCTTGCGATCCACCATAGGGCCCTCTATATATTGGACACATGATAAACTCGGTAAGCAGGTACTGTGTGGAGTTGTAGTCTCGGCATCAAGTGAGAAGAAATAAAACTATGAGTAGAACTATTATCAAATAAAACTGTAATGTCTTGGCCATTTAAACACCCTATGACCTTGAAAAGATCGTATGGACCAAAAACTATTTTATTAGAGGGACTACTACTGTTATTGCTAGCGTTAACAAAACATTATTCAAATGAAATTTTAGAAGAAATACTTCGAGTCTCAGGAGTATTTATCGAAATATTGCAAGTATACTTTGCCTTTTTGTTTTGGGGACAGTTGTTATCATTGTGAAAATGACCTCTATGATGACAGGTGAAACAATGGCCCTTTGAGTGATTCTTGTTGCGAGCGACCCTACGCTCGCCATATGTTTTCTTATGCAACTCTAAAGTTGGTTGACGAGTTGTTGTCGGGTAGATGATTTCTTTGACTTAAAGATTGAGGTAGCTCGATGGGAACCCTTAGTTGATTGGCTGCCCCTACTTGTAGCCAAAGTATTATCAAAATTCTTTGCATACTTGTAGACGTCCTCGAGCAAGTGAAGAGGATTGTGGAGCACCTCATTCTGGTAGTGTAGTGGTAATAAAAAAAGATATCACATGAGTCACCAACTTAGGGCATAAGCCCATCCACCACGCGTATGCCTTCCCCTATAATATGATTTGTATTTTTTGATGTGCTAAGCATCATCGAACTAATATGAATCAAAATCCACCGTCTATTTGGCCAATCACGAGTTGATGTTTGTTTCATCACATTTGTTTTTCTCCTCTTTAAAGGGATCAGGTTGGAATTGAAGAGGCAACATCCTCATGGCTGTAGACACAAACATAAAATGGGAAGTGCAGAGCTCGGCTAATTGGCATTGCCTTTCCTTCACTTGAGCTTGGAGAATTGCCACAATGGATGAATCTCCTTCGGAGTTGAAAGAAGAAGAAGAAGCTTTGGGAGGGTGTATGTGTGTGTGTTCGAGTTCGGGAGAAGCCAAATGGGCATCCTTCATGTACTGAGATTTTGTGGGAATGGGCACATCAAAGGGAGTTACACCATGAGAAGACATGGTATTAATCAAAGGAGAGGTTTTGAGAGAAATTAAGAGAAGACTCGTTTTGGAGTTCAAGGAGTATGAGGGAGGAGCAAAAGATGTAGAAACGTTTTGCATTTAATGCAAAAGTGGAGCTTTAAAAGAAAAAAAAGATGACTAGGCAAAGGTGGGGCGGACAAGTAAAGAGAATAGAGAGGTGCCCTTAGAAATTTGATATAAAGGAAGACTTTAGTCTTCACAATAAAGCATAATCTTCATATATAGCTAAATTCCAAGAACCACGCTTCAAGTAAACGACTTGCCAACACGTAATCCTTATCGGGAGAATAATTGATTCCCCAAGATGTGTGAAGTGTGAAGCACAATCCCCTAAGATGTGTGAAGTATTAGTCTTCCTTCCCCGCCCACCAAGTGTCTTGGGGTTTTACCCTCCTTTTGGAGCCAATGGAACCATCAGATTTATGAGTTAACCATCGGATCACTGAGTTTTCCAAGAGTCCCTCCACCAGGAACTCTTATTCTTAGCCACATTCCCTCTTCTCTAATTCATTATAAATATGAGGCATAGGGAGGGACAAGGGAGCATAAGAAGACTCCGAGAGGTTGCGAGAGAGAGGTAGAGAGAAGGATATCCCTCCAAGAGATTGTGAGAGAGAGTTAGAGAGAGAGAGAGAGAGAGAGAGAGAGAGAGAGAGAGAGAGAGAGAGAGAGAGAGAGAGAGAGAAGTTACCCCGAGAGGTTGCAAGGGATAGAGTTAGCTCAATTCTCTCTATCTCGATCCTCGACTTAGCCATCTTCTCTTATGCTCTTCCATCTTGAATCTATTCCGCCTTCTTAATCTTTTGAGTCTACTTGCGGACAATGGCCTCCAAGCAAAGAATGTCGCGTGTGGATGGCAATCCTACAACCAACAACGAAGCTTCGGGCGAAGGCATCACTGTCAATCCAATTGTGGTTCCGATCATAAGTAATGTATTTCTAAATTAATAGATGCTTGCTTTGATTCTCGCATGAGATACATTAGGCTCCATACTATGATGTACGAGAATCATAGAAACAGGGAACGGCTGTTCCGGCCTATAGGAACGGTTTAACGCGTTCCAGATCCTTGGAGGGGGCGAAACGGCGAGGGAATGTTCCCTGCTGTTCCCTGGGCCGTTCCCTACCGTTCCTTGCCATTCCCCCTGCCGTTCCTTGTTTGGAATGGCCATTCCAGGCCTGTTGACAAAAAAATTACATTTTTCCACGTTTTTTCTTTTTGCTTATATCACACTCCTTCTACAATATGTTCACCTATCTCCATTGCCCCGTCCGTCTCGCCCGTCTCTCCGTCTCGACCCGTCCGTCTCTCCGTCTCTCGGAACCGTCACACCATGCTCCGAGTCCCCAAACCCCCCCCCCCCCCCCCCCCCCCCCTCCGGCCATCGACTTGCTCCCGCCACCGACGTGCTCAGGCCCTCCCGCCACCGACTTGCCCCCGCCACGGCTCATCTCGCTCCCGCCATCGCTCTACTCACCTGCTTCCGACATCACGCCACCCTTTGTCCGAGTCCCCAAACCTCTCTTCCGGATCCCCAAAATCCCCAACACTCCCCGTCCGAGTCCACTGAAAATCGGACGCCCTCTTGTCCAACTCGGACACTGCCACGTGGACTAAACTGTCCGAGTCTCCACAATCGGACGATGCTCGTCCGAGTCTCCGCCCTCATCCGACTCGAACACCAGTCCCTTGTCCGAGTCGCACAATTGAACGCCCCCTCTCCATGTGACCACACGCCTCGTCCAAGTCGACGATCGGACCATACCGTCTGAGTCGTCGGACCACGCACTCCAGCCCGCCCCGGCCATCGCCCTCCCTGCTCCCTCGACAGGAGCAGTCGCCATCTCTCCTCACTTTGCAGGCCCCGGCCGCGGCACCCATATCACCCCACCGCTACTAGCCTTGCCCATACCCGACTTTTCCCCCACCTCCCACCACCGCCCATCACGCATCCGCAACCACAATGAGGCTGGATGCCCACATCCCCTGAGCAAGCCCCGAAACCGTGAGGAAGGGATGGGCTTGAACAAGACATCCCCGTCACCAAGCAGCCTCGCAAGGGGGGAGAAGAATGAGAAATACTCAGCGATTTGGAGCAGCATTGACAAGGTGACAGACTACCACACAAGGAAAGGCATGGAGGCCCTCCGAGATGTATGCAAGGCGCATGACCAAGACATCAGCAACATCAAGGAAATCATGGCAGCAGTGTGCGTGGAAACTGCACACAAAATCAAGGAGGAAATAAGCACGAAAGTGCAAGAATGGAAGAACGAAATCTACGTCGAGATCACATCACACTTCACCTCTTGGAAGGTGGACATTGAAACGTCCCTCCAAGAGAGAAACAGGGTGATCGAAGAACTGAGGCACGAGCTCGATGAATATAGAAACTAACTGGACCTACTCAAGGAGGAGGAAGGAGAAATCACCGAAACAACTCCCACCAAGGTGCAATTCGAGATCAACGAGCTGAAGACACAAGTAACAAAGGAGCTCAACACGTGGGCGAATATAGTGAAACAAGCACAAGCCGAAGTGGCCGAGAACTCCAAATGGATTGAGGTAGCCAATAAGTCACCAACAAAGGAGGAGGAGTTTGTGAATGCAGCATTGGAGAAGGAGAAAAGGAGAAAGCTTAGAGCGCTCCACATCCGAGTGGTCGGATGGAAGGAAGGGGATAGCCCCTTGGCAGATGCCCAATAGATATGTGAAAAGCTGGGAGTAGAGGACACTCAAATAGTGGAGAATGCATGGCGTGTAGGGAAAGACCTTACCAAGGGGAGGCCTCTTATCCTCAAATTTGCCAACTTAGAATCCAGACGAGCCTTCCTCTCTAAAAGGACAGCTCTAAAAGGGGAAAAAGTCTACCTGGAGGATGACCTCACACCCGCACAGGTGGCACACCGTAAAGAATGCATGCCACAGATCCTGGAAGCTCGCAAAGCGGGAAAATGGGCAGTATATAGAGATGGTTGGGTCATCATCACAGATAAGCGCCAATGACGGGGTGCGGCCTATGAGACCCACCTGAGTTTTGCAGTGTGGAACTGCAACGGAGCTATGAAAACAGATGCAGGATTATTCCAGGAGACCTTCACCAGCAAGGAAATCGTCCTTTACACAGAAACCCACAAAAGCCCAGGCACCTACTTACCAGAAGTGAGGGGATATAGATGGGAGACGGCGTGCCGCCCTAGAGCCCGAACAAAAGGAGGGACCCGAGGGTCCGGAGGGGTGGTTGTGTTGTACAGGGAGGAGCTACAGCCCATGGTGCAAGTCATGCGCAAAGATGAGGAAGCCCGGTTCATGTGGATTCGGATACACACAGATCGCCCCCAAGACATATACATGGCGGTGTGCTATTTCCCACCAGCACACTCCCCATACGCACCACAGAAGGGTGAGTCACCATACCTACCACTGTACGAAGATATCATGCACTACTCCAGCTTGGGGGATGTCATGTTGGTTGGAGACTTCACGCACGCACATCACAAAGGCAGACCCCCTTCTTTGAGAGCGAATACCACATGTACAAAGAGATTGCACCGGAGGAGATAGGACTCAACCGGGCATCACAGGACACAGCTGAGTGCACCGAATATGGCGAACACCTATTGGCGTTAGGGGGGGCACACAGACTGGCCATCCTCAACGGTCTCGACAGATGGCCCGGGTCGGATGTCCTCACATGCTTCCCACACAAGCACGCGGCCAATTGCATCGGACGGGGGGCACGGGAGCATCCACACAGAAAGTGGGAGCAAGCACAGTGGACTATATCCTCGGCCCTCTATCACTTATCCCCGATGTCCAATCCTTTAAAATATCACCTTGCCCACTCGCAGTGGCTGCCGACCATGCATACCTACAATTTGACATAACCTGCAGATATGACCTAACCCCCCTAGCAAGCAACCCCCCAAGATTTCGGAGGTACCACTTTACTAGGCTAACTGCGAGCGCATACTCCAACCATCTCTATTGGAGCCTGCAAGAAATGAACCCCGACGCACCACTGGAGGAGGTCACAGCACAGTTGGCGGGCACACTACACACCTCAGCTGCCGAATACTTCCCCCACACATCCCCCTCTCCCCACCCCACCCCTCCGAACAAGAATGTCCCACAGAATAGCTGGTATGACGCAGAGTGCAGGGAAACCCGGCTCCGTCTTCAACAGGACGAAGCACGGGGAGTACACACGCATAAACAGGCACGCTTGATCTTCCGTCGCCTAGTGCGACGGAAGAAACGAGCCTACCTCTCCAAAGTGGAACACGAATTCTACCAGCTATTCTTAGGACAGGACAGCAAAGAGGCATGGAAGGCGTTTCAGGAACCCCGAGCCCAGACGCCCATCACCTCCTCGGACACTTGGCACGCATATGCAACCTCACTATACCAAGTACCCAAGCAGCCCCAGCTACTCCGGCCCCTAGGGAGTAGACCCGGATCATCCACATTCTTCAGCACGGGGCGGGTTCGGGACGCCATTGATAGACTCCAAAATGGCCGTGCCCAAGACCACGAAGGCTTGGTAGCAGAGCATTTGACCCATGCTAGAGACATACTGGCACCTCTCCTAGCACACATGTTCAACAGAGCCCTATGCGAAGGCTTCCCAGCCAGTTGGTCAGCCAACACCATAATACCTATCCTGAAGGCCAAAGACCCCATGGTTCCCACGAACTACCGAACAGTCATGGTTGGCCATGTACTAACCAATCTGTATGGATCCATACTGGACCACGAGCTGAGCAAGTGGGCAGAGCAACACCAACACCGAGCTGCAGGACAAGCAGGGTTTAGGAGGGGGTTCTGCACCCTTGACCATATCCTCACACTGAGAGCCATCATAGAGAAGGGCAGAGCACATGGAAGACAGGTGTATTGCTGCTTCGTGGACTTCCGCAAGGCCTTTGACACAGTCCCACGAGCGAGGCTCACGCAGAGACTACAGGAACTGGAGGTACCAACCGAAATACGATTGGGGATACTGGCACTATACGAATCGGTAACAGGCCGAGTTCGGGCACCAGGAGGGCTGTCAAAGGAGATCACCAGCACCATCGGAGTCAAGCAGGGAAGCCCACTCTTGCCCACCCTATTTGGCCTCTACATTTATGAGATCTCAGAGTACATAGATAGATTGGACGAGGAGGGATCGAGCCTGAGAGGGACACTGATACCTATCTTACTATATGCGGACAACATAGTCCTCATCTCCAGCACACCCGAAGGGCTACAGTGCCAACTGGATGCACTACAGGCCTTCTGCCAAGACAAAGACCTAACTGTGAACTTGGGGAAAACCAAGGTCATGGTGTTCAACACGTCAACCCAATGGCTCCGACGGTCGGTACCCCCCTTCACATATGGCGGAGAAACCGTGGACGTGGTCCAAAGATACGTCTATCTGGGGATTACATTCTCTGGATCGAGATTTACCCTGAGAAAAGCCGCAGAAGATAGACTAACCTGAGGCTATGCAGCCCTCGGGTCAATGGAGAACCAATGTGCCCGCATACAGTTCCAGGAACCCCGGACAAAGCTCTGGCTTTTTGACACCTTGGTCACACCAGCCCTCCTGTACGGGGCTCCCATATGGGGGTCCAATCTCTACCACACTGAGTGCTGGTATGCCCGAACAGAGACCTGGCTACGGCTCCATGGCCTGCACATGGACCACCTCCCCCCACTACAATACAACCTAGATTGCCCACACCTGGAGCTCAGCCGAGAGGAGGTAAATCGCATCACTAGAATGGATATCATCCAAACAGACACCGCTAGGACATGGGTGACCCCCACGTCGGAACTAGGAACCAAGAAGGCCTTCTACCGAGGACACTTCCTGGATATCTCCCGGACGGCTTCATCACCTGCCCAAGCTACATGGACACACACCTGTCTCACGGGGTCAGAAGTGCCATCAGACAGATCTGCACGTCCTCACACCAACTACGGGTCGAAACGGGCAGATACGAGGCCAACCCTCTCCCCCCAGTTGACCGAATCTGTCAGCTCTGCCATCTCGAGCCAGAGACAGAGGAACACTACATCTGTAGATGCCCAGTGTACTACGAAATCCGGGGACGCTTCCACTGCCTATTCAGTGAAGGATTCAGACCACTCTCCAAGGTGATGGAATTCAAAGACCAAAGATGCCTGGGGCTCTTTCTACTGGAAATACGATGCCACAGAGACCACCTTCTACGAACCACGGAGCGAAGACAAGGAGCCACCAACCAACGCACACTCAACGACTTCTACCAAATACTAGCTACCCTCCCCACCACCGAACCCCCACAAGCCCAACCGGCCTCCCGGCCCTAGGGGACCACCTTAGAAATAGCCACAGTGAGAGGTAAAGCCTGGCGCCCACGCCCCGCCGGCCCTCGTCCCCGTAGAAGACACTGGTCGAAGATACAAGGGATACTATGCCGCCATCGGAGGGCCTTGCCCCACCGCTTTAGCCTCTCCATGCTAGACCGACCCATGCGGGACATCTTAGGATGAACACCCCAGGAGCAGTTCCACACAGCACTGGGAGTACCTCTAGATTGTATCTAGTCCAGATATCATTTTGTACCTACTTAATTTAGTTCAACATAGCATAAATGTTAGCTTCACTGGGACTTTTGAAATCTCCCAGACATTTGTATGCAACATTTTGGTCTCATAGGCCAACTTGGCCTATTGTAGACGTTAATATAACTTTCTTTCTTTCTTTCTCTCTCTTTTTTTTTTTTTTTTTCGTAAAAGGTAATTGTATTAATTACGAAAAAAAGTACAAGATAACTTGATTACAAGATACATGACGCCAATCCAGGCCATCATGTGAAGAGGGGCTAAGTGCTACAAGTTACAAAGTTATGGCAAGGGGGCAGATGAAATTGCCATAAGCCAGGGACGGAAGTCCTCCCTAGAGAGCAAATCAGAATGCCGGAGAAGATCCAACTGCCAATACAAAAGGCCCTTAAGCCTCGCAATATGTCGCTGAACATTATAGGCGGAGTCAAAAAGAAAAGCATTCCTAATGGTCCAGTTATGCCAACAGCCCCAATATCGAAGAAAATGATACATGAGTTTCATATGTGGCTGTGCAGGAGTGGGGTATTTGGGCTGCCCGAAAACCCAATCAAATGGGCGCAGGGTGAATCCAACCGCTCCTTGCCAAATAGCCGACAAAAAGAACCAAATTTTTGTTGCGACAGGGCAAGAAATAAATCTGTGGCGGGCTGATTCCACCGCAGTGGTGCAAAAGAAACAGTTGCCATTGGAGATTCGTCGCTTGGAAAGAGCCGACGCAAGCGGGAGACCACCAATCATCACTCTCCAAAGAAATACTTTACATTTGAAGGGGGTCTTGTTCAACCAGCCCTCCATCACAGTTGCCCTCCACCAGGACCGGGATTTTCGTAAGCCCCATAAAGCATTGGCTTTGGTAACTAACCATTGTTGATCTTTGATCAGAATATGATAAACTTGATTAGCAGAAGCTTTGCTTAAAGGCAGCCGGCCTTGTAGGTCCCAATCCTGCCAGGGGTGATCTGAAGCAAGGCCAGGAAAGGGTTGTCTGCTCTGGAGCATCCGCAAAAGCTGTTCCCATAAAGGCCTATATCCCCGCGGAATCCTGTAAAGCCTCCTGGCTGTACGAAAAGATATAAGCACATTGCGACTAGCAAGGGTGGCATCCGCGACCGAAGACAAGCCCAAACGAGCCATCCGGTTGAATTGTGATCTAAGCTCATTTTTGCCTTCCCATGCAAGTAAACGCGAGACTGCCAATAATTCCAATTGAAAAGAATTCGTAGTTAAGCGATCCTCCGCCAGATGCCACTGAGCCTTTAGAAGGACCCGTTTCCAGGAACATACCAAATGATTGAGCAGCGACGAAGAAGAACTGGAGAACCTTGAATCAGCATTAAGAACATGCCACCAAGAAGTCCGGATTTGGGTATTGCCATGTAGAAGCCCATGGCTCTCAAGGAAATAACGGGCTATATCGACCCATGGATGATGATCCGAGCACATGGCGCGAAAGAGAGACCAACGGAGTGCCTGCATGTGAGTTTGGGCATCTAAAATAGCTCCGGCGCCCATGCGTTTAGGGGTGCAGGCATGCGACCAAGAAATCCAGGAAATACCTGCATGCAATGAGTCCTTCTTCCATAGCATGAAGCGAATAGACTGAGTAAGAACATTGAGAGTCGTAGTAGTCCAGGGCAACAATGGCAAAAAATATGTCAGCATTGGCAACATAATTGTCTGGGCCACTTTGAGACGAATATGAAAGGGCCAGGCTTGAGATTTCCAATACATAAACTTGGCCACCATTTTCTGAGAAATCCACTGCAGAAGCTGCTTTGGTGGAACGTCGACACCCAAAGGGTACCCAAGGTGCCTGACAATGGAGCCACAAGGAACAACCAGACCCTGCCAGTCCAAGGACTGCAAATCCGACTCCGTGCAGCTGAGAATGGCTGATTTGAGCGCATTGATGCGAAGGCCGGAGGCTTGGCCAAAGATGCCCCAAACATCCAATGCGCGCTTGAGGTTGTCCTTGTCCGCCCGCAAAATCATAAAAGTATCATCCGCCAGGGATTGGCTAATGAAGTGCTGTCCTGAAGGAAGCGACAGACCGGCCAACTGAGAAGAGGCTACCATATGGGATAACATGGAAAGAACTGGATGTGTCGCGAGGGCAAAGAATAGCGGGCTCAAAGGGCATCCTTGTCTGACTGAGCGGGCAAGTACAAATGGCTCAGTAATACCACCGTTCAGCATGACTCGCGAAGACGCCGCAGCGCTAATGGTGTAGATTAGACGAGACATCCGGGGACCAAAGCCCATAGCCGACATAAGTTCAGCAACGAAAGACCAATCCAGGTAGTCAAAAGCCTTTTCTAGGTCCAATTGAATCAGTACTACCTCCTGGTTAGAATGCCTTGCATAATCAATAGCTAGTTGAGCATTCAATACATTGTGCAGAATATTTCGGCCCTTAATGAAACCATACTGTAGAGGATGCACAATGGCCGGGAGATGCTTATGAAGCCGATTCGCCATTATTTTGGAAAAGATTTTGTACATTGAACCCATCAAGGAAATGGGGCGCCACTGTGTCAATGTAGATGGCGAAGGAACTTTTGGAAGCAGTTTAATAAGGCCTTCTTTCCATGAGGAAGGCATGATCCCGGTTTGCCATACCTGCTGAAACAAGGCCTGCAATGGTTTCGCCAGTTGGGTAGCAAAAGCTTCAAAGAACTCATTGGTGAGACCATCCCAACCCGGGCTTTTATCCTTGGGCAAATGTAACAAGACGTCCATAACCTCTGCCTCACAAATATCGGACTCCATAATAGCTTGCATGTCTTGCGGTAGCTGATTGCGGACCAGGTCATAAAAATCCGAACGGGCCTGAGTGATTTGATCTGAAGGTGGAGAAGTGGTGCCGAGAAGGTCACGGAAATAATTCCTGCACATCTGCACAATAGTTTGCGGATCCATGATAAGGTGGCCTTCTGCATCCTCGAGTCTGGTCATATTCTCCCTGGCAGGAGAGGCGTGAAGAGCTCGAAAGAATTTATGGGTTTGACATGCATTATCTTGCAACGTCTCTGTCAGATGTTGCAGTTTGGCCTGCTGATATGATTTCAATTGGAATTCTTTAATAAGATCCGCCACTCGCATGGCCAGTGCGAGCAGAAATGCATCATCCGGAGTGTCCACCAGCAGAGAACGAACCAAAGCCAGCATGTCCTCGGCTGCCTTGCGACGCTGCCGACAAAGAGAGGCATGGTGGATCCCATACTGCCGAGCAACCCGCTGCACATTAGAGAGCAATCGTTCGAATGACGCAGTGCCCTGAGAAGAGAAGTCGAAGAGAAATCTGTCAATCAATTGCTGCATATAGCCCTGAAAGATGGCATGCTTCAGGTAAGACGAATTGAAACGCAAAGGGAGTCTCTCCAGAAATTGCTTGAACGGGGCAATGGGTTGTGCAAGCAGCTCAAGCTGCAGAGGGAAATGGTCCGACAGGGCATATTGCTGCAATACTTTTATTTCGAGCAGCTCAGGAAGAAAATCATCATTCTGCATGATATATATACGATCCAATCTCGACCATGTTGTTGCATACTGGGCAGAATGGAAAGTAAACCCTGTAGCGGACGGGTGTAGCCAGGACCAGAGATCTTACTTGAGGACGTCAAGAGCCAACGCCTGCCACATACGACTTTCCGGCGTATCCATCACCGAATGCTTTGATGTGGACTGGGAGGAATCCACACACATATTGAAATCCCCCATGAAGAAGCCCCGTCTGCCAAGTGACAAGGAGGCCTGCAAAGTTTGCCAAAGCGCCCGACGAGATAAGGAATCATTCGGAGCATAGAGGCCAAGTAGCCATAAGATTTTCCCTTCGAATATAATTTCAATCACCAAAAAACGGCCATGAACATCATTTTTAATCAGAACAGGCTGATATTTGTCATGGACAATCATGAGCACACCCGAATAATGCATGGCCTGCGACCCAACATAAAACAATCTAAAGCCATGGCAATCTACCACTTTTCCGGCTTCACCGTGACTCTTGTGCTCAACAGCGCACAAGACATCCCACTGATTTTCATGCAACACAGTCCACATAGCATGTTGCTTGTGTCGAGAACAAATTCCACGCACATTCCATGTGGCGATTTTCATGTATACTCAAAACAAAATCAGGTACGAGGCACTGCTTGCCTCGATTTGACTTTGTCAGCGAGAATGTCCAGGACTCCCTCGTCCAAGAAATCTGCCAACACTGCAAAAGAGTTCTGCGGACCAGATTTGGAAGTAGACGGCATATCTGCTGGCTTTTGGATGGAACGGGGATAACGACGGTCCCACGGGGTAATGACATTACCTCTGGTATCAAATGCCAGCTTAGCAGAAGGACCCTTTGAACGATCCGAGGACATTTTCCTGGTGGGCTGATGACGGGGGGCAGAGGAAACCATAGCAGGAGCCGAGCGCTCAGAAGACTGCATTTCCTTCCTTCGCATGTATGTACGCATGGAATCTTGTGATGTAGTAGGCACATTGTTCTCCATGGCCGCAACAACCCTGTTGCCTTTTTTTGCACGGACTTCCACCCAATTAGTGGCGCTAGAATCCAGACCCGCAACCTGTTGTTTACCTTTGGCCAAAGCTTGGGGCTGATGGGTAGCATCCAGCGATGGGGCATCACACACCATCTCTTCCATGGGCGGCACAGCATGGCCATCATGGGAAGTGTGTTGCTGTTCCGGGCACTCGGCCATAAAGTGCCCCAACTGTCCACAGGAGAAGCAATGCCGTGCAAAATTACCCCATTTCAAACGAAAGTGTAATGGGTGCATGCCAGGGCAATTGAGGCGTAACCAGGCAGGCCTTTTTCGTGCAGTGTCCCATAGCATACACAAGCGGTTGCGATTCACAGCCCGGAGACTGGGAGGGACCAGAACAGTGCCCACAACGGCCATGGCATCCTTCAATAGCGGCCAATAAACAGCCGGACAGTTTTCCACCTCGACCCAGACCGGGCATTCACGTTGCAGCAGACGCTGAAAATCTGCCATTGGACGCCATGGAACCACATGAACCAACCGGCGGTCAAAAAACAAAGGCAGTTTAGACAGGAGAGCAGCACGGTGCGTCTCTGATTTCAATAGGACCTCAAAAAAACCCCGGGAGCCAACAAAAATCTCTTCAACACAGTCCCCTTGTAGCAGATGTTGCAACCACTGGCGAATACGGGAAAGCAACGGGATTCGACCAGTGAAGAAAAGTATCATAGCGCGATCATAAAATACCGAAAAAGAGCGTAGGACAGTTTTTGGATCCACGGTGGCGTCCAGTACATCGTCAAGTGTAGAGTCAGAAAAGGCTTCCTGATTATGTTGAACATAATCGCCAAGCAAAGTGTTTGCAAATTCCAGCAAGTGTTCCCAGTCCACTTCCTGAGAGTCCACCGAATCCGAGGCAACCTGGGCATAGGACCGATCCTGAGAAACGCCTATCTCTTCCGAAGCATGCTTGGTACGTTTACCCGCAGGCTGGATGTCGGGACCAGGGGGCATCTCTTCGTTGCACGGAACCATATCCTCAGGTTCCTCCGCATCGGAATTCGGGCCCAGTGCTGCCACTGTTTGATCTATGAAGTCCAGATCCAAACCAGCCATCGTATATGATGATTTGATCTCGAAGGAGGACTGACCCTCTGTTTTGCCGGCTCTCTCGCTTTCCCTTTTTTCTGTCTCCGTGCAGGGGCAGACAGGCGAAGCACAGGCCGGGCGGTCTCCACAGCAGGACAGGACAGGCTGGGATGCCAGGCAAGGGTCCGTCAGCAGTGTCCGGGAACAGGGCGTCAGGAGGATGCTATCATGAATAGGGCATCAGTGACAGGGCATCTGGGCGTGGACAGGGCGGCCGGAACAGAAGACGCTGGCGGCTCCAGGAGCAGGGCGACTGTTGAACTTAGGGTTTCTGGTGGAATAGACAAGGGCGTGAAACCTGATGCAGAGCCTACCAGAGCGACGATCACTGCTGCAGCAGAGAGAAAGCGGCGGATGGATGCCAGCAGCCGATTCCAGCCGCAGACTGAAGAAGGTCTGATCTTCCTCGCTCTCGCTCTCTCTCTCTCTCTCTCTCTCTCTCAGAGCAGGACGCCGCAGGATGGTAGGAGGCACACCAGTTCGCAGGACGGTTCCAGCGGCTGTTCACAGGTGGGCGAGGGCAGGGCTCGAGCAGGGCAGAACAGACCCTGTGCTGGTGATGGAAGGTGTTAGGCAGCGCACGAGGCAGGTACATAGAACCGTTGGTCAGGGGGAGAATGTCCGCCGACAGGAACGCACGTCCACAGGTCCACCATCGCACGCCTCTCTCTCTACGCCTCTCTCTCACTTTGATCACACACCAGTCTATATCCTTTGCTCTCACTATTGTACCTTGAAGGTCTCGACTCCTTGAGCTCACAAGACTGGCATTGGCGAGACTTTTTCTTTCTCTCTCTCTCTCTCTCTCTCTCTCTCTCTCTCTCTTTTGAATATTCAAAGTGTCAAGACAACCCACAAGCCAATTAGGAGTCCATGCAAAGCTCAAATTTGATGCATTATGAACTCTTGCAAATCACAATCAAATTTCAGCCTATTTTCAATTCCAAGGTAATCATCCATTTATATTGTCTAATTTCAAGGGAAACTAGAATAATTGGAGCAATTCATGAGCAATTTGGAGCTGTGGGGATAATCGAGTCAATTTTGGGACATTTGGGTTAATTTGGAGCATTGAGGGGTATTGGGGCAATTAGAGGGACATTCTTTGGGGCAACTTGATCATGCAGGGCATATTTGGGGCACTTAAGATATGTGCCATTTCCCCCCGTTCCCGTTCCCCCACCTTGGACGTTCCCCCCGTTCCAGGGGGGTCCCGCTCCCGTTCCTGTTTCCCGTTCCAGGTAACTATGACGAGAATAGGTCATGGGAAGGGATAAGTCTCTTCTTACATATTTGAAAGATGGAGTTTGCAAAATGCATGTATCAAGGGAAGTTAATTGCACTTAGTTGCGTATGGCTTATTCGTTGATAGAGCAATGGGTCAGGGTTATGAATATCATAATCGTAAAAAGAACGACATTAAGAATTGTGCATACAAGTATTAAGTAAATTTTGCATAGAATCGCTCTTTGATCCCAAGGGGAAGAGCGAATATGCGATGGAATTATTATTGTGAGAGTGCGCAACGGAAGAGGAAATACGAACACGGAGGGAGAGAGAGAGAGAGAAAGCAGAAAATAAGGAAGAGAAATCTGCACCGACTGAAATGAATGCTGAATACACTAAAATGGACTGATCAGTCCCTGCACGCAGCCCACAGCGTTAGTGAGGGCACCAGATCAGGCTGATGATGATGGCAGCACCACCACGGGGGAGAAGGAGTGTCGGAATCTGCAAGAAGACAACTGACCAAGTGGGGAGGGGGGCTGCCAATAAATAGGCAACGGACAAATCCTAACCCTAACCCTAAAATGGGCGCAAACCCTAAAATGGGCGCAAACCCTAAAAGTGCCCTAAAATGGGTGCCCCACAATAGTGACCAAAAAAGTGGCCGGGCAGCCAGTGGCTGCCCACTAAAAGAGGCCAAAAAGAAATACACAACCTAAGACAGCCAGTCAAGAGTGACTAGCCTCCCCCATCATAACACATGACAGACATGTTAGAGCTCCTAATGTCCTCTTCTGACTGAGACTGAGGCTTACAGGCAGCAGATGACAAGGCATGACAAACATGATTGCTAACAATTATTGCGTCTATTCTTGTATTGTTTTGAAAGTTACAATTAGTTTTGTTGATTGATTGAACGACACCCTACAATCAACTGATTGTTTCATTTTTAATTTGGATAAATATTCCAAGTGCTTGTGTTGGATGGTAAAAGCATGACAAAGGTCAATAATGACAAGTAGCCATGGGAAATAAAGTAATGTTTCACTAGAAGATGATATTAGGTTGATTGCTTTGATTATACTTGATTCTTAATTGGATTAATTAAGAAAAGATATTTTGCACGAGTGGATCATCTCCAAGATCGCACCGCGGATTACTCCGAGAGAGCACTGCTCAATTCACGGGTTGAAGGTCGAGTAGTGAAAAGGCTAACCACGGAAGTTGTGTCTCACTTCTAGGTCACTTGGGGTCAGTGGAGCTCTGGACACCCCTTGCCTAGACCGGATCGGAATCGTAGATTGCCGTGAGCCCAACATCTGGAGACGTTGGAAGATCCTATTCTAGATATAGGATGGATATTATGGTGCCATGTGATTTGGACCGGATACTTCTGTTGGACAGAAGGGATACACAATTCTCCTGTATGGGCAGGAGACAAATATTAACTTGAAGATAAGTTAAGGAACTTGTTTGTCAAAAGGATTGCTTGTGTTGTTTTCGTGTTTGTGCTATAAGTTACATGAACAAATCTTGTTCCCTAAAAGGTTTAATTAATGAAGCTGATTTTAAATGTCACACATAACTATGGTAGGACCTAATTAGAAAACTAAAGCTATCAAGGGAAGCAGGTGGGCGGGATTCCCGATGGGTGTATTCTACGGCCGGGTGGTCCCAGAGAACTGGGAGGCTTCTCACAAGGTTTTACCGTCGTTTGACGTTTAGATAGGTTAGAACCTAATTCATGCCGTTTTAGGGGGCCGGAATGGGACTATGCCTTACGGGCAAAGTGGTTGAGCAGTGCATCCCTCTCGTTTCCCATTCTCCTTGAACCAAGTATAGCATGGGTCTGCTTCGGATTGGGTATCTCTACGTAAAGTAGGATGTCCAGAATCCGACGCTAGAATATTGTTAGGAGACCTTAACCCCTAGGGACTCAAGTTTTAGGTCGATCCTAGTGGGTTGGGCTATGAATGCTCCGTTGCGAGGCGCGGAATCGGGAGACCCTAGGCGACAAACCCTGGAACATTCCATGGGAGTGTTGGGCGGCGACGCTTAGACTTGTTTCTCGACTGACTGTTAAAACGTGCCTGGACGGGCACGTTACAACAATAAACAAATATGCATAAAGAGGCATGTCCATATTGTGGTCATCAAAATGAAATGCGATGTAGCTACGTAGCAGTATGAAGAAATATCCAAACACAAAAATATAAATGAAAGTGTACGACAAAGTATAAACTCAAAAGAACACAGTTAGGCTTAGGGTAACTTAGAGACAATGATTACTGTAGCAATTAAATGAATGATTAAATACTGAATACACAATGTTGGTGCAACAACAAATTGTGTAGGAATGAAAACTATACCCCGAATTCTTGTGTCTCAAGGATTGAGGTAGAGATGTTGAGCGGAAGAGAGTATCGTACTCCTGATGGATCTTGAAATGGAGCAAAGGTAGTCTTTGAGACTTGAACACCAGCAAACTTGTGAAAGTTGGATTTGATGCAGGTAGTCAATGAGGAGAGAGAAAAATTGGGCAATATGTGGAGATGGAAGGCAACTATGTAGGAAGTATAGGTGATAGTTAGAGAGAGAAACTCAGCAAATAGCTCATGATGATGGCGACATCCAAAATGTGGAGGGAGAGGCTAGAATTAGATGCTAGATGATAGCGGACAGCAAGGGAAAGCTTTGATCGTGATGTTCTTCGGGAACGCGGTGCGAAAAGCAGAGATACAACTCTTGAAACTTGTAGAAACGAGATTTGAGATTGAATGGAGGACAACCTGCCTATTTATAGAAAGTTTTGGAATCTTGTACTGTGCACCGTTTGAAAACTCTCTCAAATTGTGCTCCGTTTTAGGATTTTAATTAATTAAGCATTTTGGGGTTGCTGAAGTGGCTAATTCACCATGTAATGCTTATGTTAGCTCAACCCTCCTCTCAAGCCCAAAAAGTGAGCTAGAAAGGAAGGCCAATCCAAATTTTGAGTGTTCTTGATTTTATATGTTTTTACCCCAAGGGGTGTCACCCCGAAGCAGCCAAGGCATTGGAGAAAGGGTGCACTGTTGATGCCCAATGGTTTATCAAGGTTATAGAGGTGATAGTTATCTTACCAAGGTTACCGAGTCCTGCAAAGGCAGATGGAATCATAGTGAATTTTTTTCTTTTGGGTTTTGATAATGATTGTTTCAAAAATGGGAGGTGATGGTCGATTCGGACAAGAGACAAGTAGCCAGTTCCAAAGGCTTTTACAAAATAAACAAGCGATTCCTACTAGTATTGGATGTCGATGACGAAGGAATAGACTAGTAATAAATATGGGGGGTATGTGGAGAGAAAAAAAGAGATGTGTGGAAAGTAAGCTAGCAAGGCTAAGCTAGCAAGGGAGATTGACTTGGAGACTGCCATGTGCAATGTTGCGAATATGATGGATCTTGAGTTGACCACTCAGAAAGACCGAAAAGAGATAAATGTGCATAGATGTATGCTTACAAGAATAGAATGCCAATGCACTGGAGTTATGCAAGAGGCAATACAAGTGTGATCATGCTGATGCAAAATGCTATGCAACAGTGCTACTTGAATAGTGCTCTTGCAAGGAAATTGTTCACTTGCCCAAGTGTCTTTTTACAATCATTTCATTCTAACAATGTGGATAAAGTTACAATGTTTAAAATGTTCAATAAATACAATGCTTGAATCAAAATTTTTGAGTATCATCACTGTTACTACCAAGAGAAGAAACTTGCCCCCCTTTCAAACTGGAAGAGAAAGCTAGAGGAAAGCACCCTCTCCCTGTTATTTGAAGGAGTAGTGGAAGGTGTATCCAAGTCGATCCTAGGTCAATATGTTTGCATAGTCGTTTGAGAAAGGCACAAAGTCTAGGCGTATGGTGCCTAGCTTAACTTACTCATTTGGTGAAGTGGAACCCCACATGTCGTGTCTATGGTGTAATGATCGGATTACCCGCAATGACAATGGCACACTAGTTATTGCAATAGGTAATGGTGGAAAAGTCGCATGGGAAGTGTAGTGTTGCTAGTAAGCTCCTCAAGTAGATAGCCTTTGTGGTACCATTAAAAAGTGCTTGATACTCAGCCTCATCTATGGAAGCCGCTACCATCTCTTGCTTACGGCTGGCCCAAGAGATGGGTGTCGTGCCCAAGATAAAAAGGTAGCCGCCATGGGAACAACAGATATCAGGATCTCTTACCTAGTCAGAGTCAGTGTATACAAATTGGCTTAGCCACTTTAATTATTGGTTGGTGAAATTAAAAATTTTAGCACTAGAATAATTAGTAAATTAATATTCGAAATTAATATTTAAAAAATTAATTTAATAAGCTAGATAATGTTGGAAAATGAGATTAGAAGATTGCCACTTGGCAAAACTTGTCCATGCAAGTGGAAAAAAAGTTTTTAGGGGCTGGTGAAAGTCTATTTCAGCATTGTGAGAACGAAGAAGGCTGTTGTAGAGCAAGGAGAGGTTACTGATATGATTTGTAGCCACCAAGGATCAGTCCTACAGTATGTGACACCAGTTTGGAGCTCTCCACGAGCAGGTGACAGCAGCCCAAGGTCCTTCTAGTGTAGATGACAGCTTACAGGAGGGTGCAACAACCTTTTTGATTGTCCTAAGCTGTAGGTGACAGCTTCCATGGTTGTTTGACTAGGGGAGTAGTAGCTTTTTAACATTTCTTGTGATGAAACTTTAAAATTTCTCTCTATAGCATCCTTTCTCATCCTTCGGCCATTTCTTAAGTTATCTCATCATTTTTCTGCAGTTTGAGCCATTAGAGGAAGATATTTCAAGCAATCTTTGTTGTAAATCCTAATTTACAGTAGAAATTAGAGTTTGACAGCCACCTCGGGGATGCATGCTCTTGAGGGCATAGGACTATTCTAGTAGTTGAAATTGAGGAATTTTAGGAAGATTCAAGAGGCTAGTCAACTAGTATCAGATTTGGGGCTGAATTTGTTTTTCAAGGAGTAGGGTGAAGGCCAATTTTTGAGCATTCTCTATATGACAACTATCTAGTCTAGCTATCACTAGCAGATGTATGTGTGTCTAGACTAATAAGTCGGGCTAGTAAATTGACTTGTGTTAGTTAATTATGGTTTGGTTGTATAACCTAGGTGGTCTTATGAGTATTGTGGGCGACTGTGAAGATGGTTGGAGAATAGTGATAGAATATAAGAGCATGTAGCTCCAACTCTATTCGCTCTATCTCTGTCTCTTTTTACTTTGAGTTTCTTCAATTTTACATATCAACTTAATTTGCCTTCAACTACTCAGCAGACCAACTTCCACACAAGATCAGTGATCATGGAAAAGGAAACTCCTAAAGTGTTGCTCACTTTCTTGACATCCAGAATTTCCTTGGCCTGTTTTTGTAATAGCTTCAAAATCTCATCATTAGAGAATAGCTGTCGAGCTGTAACAAAGGGCTCTCCTTTGTAGGGAAGAGACAGAGGTTTACATAACCATATAGAAGGTCATCAGGAAGGCTTTAGCTGAACTAAAACCATTCAAAACCACCAAGAATCATTCAATAAGATTCCAAACACTCTTAAGCTCCATCAATCATAATTCCATCCTCTCATACTACAAAAAAAAAGAACAAAATAGAAGCTCAACAAAAGAACCAATCAGAACATCAACAAAACATGTCATAACATCATATCTCCACTAACAACTATCATGAGCTTATTAAACCTATTTAACCAAGGTGCAAATTGGTTTGGAGACTTGCTGGTTGGTTTCGAGAGCAAGAGGCACTTACATTAGCGGAGGAGATCAAAGGATTTTAGTGGTATTCCATTCTTTTACAATAAAGGTTAAAGAAATACCACAAGGGGCGCTAGTTTGGGGCCGACAGATTGATCATTGTCCAAGAATAAAGAAGTAAAGTGTGCATTTTTAATTAATGTGAATTTTATGCTTGTTGTAATTAGTGCTTAATTAGGTTATTTACCGCCCTATTCGAGGAAGAAGGCTGGTTTCAACAACTCCATTCTGTGAAGGAGAGTTGGTAGAGGTAAGCTAGCGTGAAATACCATGCTTATGTAGGAACTTGGAAAACTCGTGGGAGGTGAACTCACCTCTACTATTACTTCTCATGTACCCTACACGACGACCGGTCTAGTTATGTACTAGCAGTACCCAAGTAGAAAAATATGTGAAGGCATCGCACATATGCTTGAGAAATTTCACCCATATATTATGAGAGTGATTATTCATAATTAAAAATAAGTACAATGCATTGTTTAAGGCAGTGGTGGATGTCAACCCACAAAGATCAAGATGAATCAATTTAACAGACATCTTAGCTCTATGTGTAGATTGTTGAGAGAATGGGTTATAGTGTTGTTTCTCGAGTTGGCAAGCTTTACAGACATCTCGTGATAACTTTATATAGGAAAGGCCATCAACATTTGCTGGCACGACAACTCATATAGAGAGTCGTATTGGAGATGTTCTAAGCGGAAATACCAAAGACGCTCAATGCTCTTAGGGTCGTGTGTAGTGGGTAAAGCTTGGAAGTAGTGAAACTTAGAGCCCTCGGCTGTTAGCTTTGAAAGAAATGTGGACTATGGTCATTGTGAAGAAGATTGCTCAACCCAACTGGCAGAGCTGTTGAATGGATAACAAGTTCATCCCAAGTTGAGGGACATAGTATACATCATTCAATGTAGCGTGATTCAGGCCTTGGTTAGTGGGAAATTTGACGTGATCGTGAGTCTGAATCGTGATTGAGAAGGAGTTCCCAACTCGGATGTGCTTGGCTGTAGGGGCTTCAAAAATGAAAATGTCTGCAATGGGGTTCATATGATGAGTAGCTCCATTGTCCACAATCCAAGGAGGGTTTAGGGTAGCTGAAGTACTTGGTTGTGATGAGTGGATCTCTACAATCACTTTGTTAGGAGGCAACTTGTAGATGTGAACAAGACTTGCATTCTCAAATGTCTCTACGGAGACGATGTGGGCCTTTGCAGACCAGTCAGACAAGTGCTCTAGTGTTGAAAATGTTGTCAAGTGTGATGAGTGATCTTTGATAGTGTGGGCCAGACCCCTTGCTGAGGGTTGCCACCACCCTGTCTTCCTTGTTGGGGGTTGTTCGATTGAGGGGGAGGGGGGGGGGGGTTAGGTCTTAGCCTTCTTACAATGTTGACAATCTGATTTTTCTTCCGTACATTCTACCACTCATGTTTTAGAGAGAACTAGGAGTTTCCTTGGTTCTCACTAGTTTGGTTTTGATTTGACTTTCGAGTTTCTTTTTGTTTTTGATTGGAATTGTGAGTTTTTTAAACCCATACCTTGCTGCCCCTTCTAAGAAGAAGCAAAAAGAGCCCCCTTTGTAGAAGTCAACCTATGAAATTGATTGAATAACGAAGCATAAGGCAGTAGCTGATGCTCAAATTCATATAATGTGGGCATAATGGGTTGTGAGATCACCTTTTGCACAAAATGGAAGTACTTTCTTGGCAGCTTGTTTAGAAATAATGTGATGTGATCATCTGAGGACTTAAGAGCCCTTGTGATAGAAAACTCGGTGAGGAGTTGATACTCACCCAGCTTGATGTTTAAGTCATCTTGGTTAGTGATTTAAAAGTTTTGGAGCTCAGGATCCAAATTGATGCGACGGGTCCTATCTTGAGCCACATAGTCGTCAATTAAGTGTGCCCAACACTCAAATGCTAAGTCGAAATGCTGAAGTTGTGAATGAAATTCAGGTAATAGACCTTGCATCCGCCCAACAATAGTGGATGCATTTCTAGCCTTCCACGAGCATACAACCTCGTACGAAACAAGTGTAGGAGTAGGTTGGGATTTCAACCCTTGCACAAGATTCCGTAGGTTTTGGGAGTCCATGACATGTGTCATTAGGTTTGACCAAGTAGTGAAGTTTGACCGGTTAAAATGAGTCTTATCATTAAAGGCATGTTTGGCCAATGAGTAAGAATAACCATGAGGTATTTGATAAGTGGAATAGGAAGGAGGTGGTAGATGGGGATAAGTAGGAGGGGGAGGTGGGTAAGCAGGAATAGGTTGATAGTATGCAAGGGGTGCCGATTATTGTGGATGCACTGAAACATGAATGCTTCCATAAAGTGCCGGTGGAGGTGGAGGCATTGAGACACATAAACGCTGTCCAAGAGTCAGCTGGGGTATAGCAAAATGATCAGAAGATGCATTGGGTAAGGCCATAGAGGCAAATTGTGGTACCAACTAATCCACACTTAGTAGTGGTTGGGTGGCATTCCCAAGCTGTGAAAAACCCGAAAGTGAGGGGATGAAAGAATGAACCTTCATGGAGACACTACTTGACTAGGGAAAAGATGAGGTCCTAAAAGGTGTGCCTATGGGTAAAGGACCCTCTGGTGTGAAGTGAGGAGACATGTCTATGCACTTAATGGAGGTGGAAAGGAAGGTGTTGTGGAACTAGTGAGGGGGATAGGTGGGAGATTAAATGGATTTGTCCTTTGAGTTGTGGGAAATGTGTTAGGTTTCGTTTATCCATTAAATGCAAATGAAGAAATAGATGAATCACCAAAATCAGATGGACCATGATATGTAAAATTGTAAGGAAAAGATGAAGAAGGAGCACTCACCATAGATTCTTGCAATTTTTGTTTACCTTTTCTTGAGTGCAATTGGAAAACCCTATTCTCTTTAGGGCTAATGAACCAATACTTGGTATGAAGAGTTCCTTTATCATGAGCATCTCGAATATCTTGTGAAAAAGAGAAATTAAAATCAAAAAATTGAGAAGCAATAGCATGCGCACTTGACATAGGAGTGAATGAAGGTGAAGAAGTGGGTGGAAAAGAAGAAAGAGGTAAATAAGAAGATGATGGTGGTAAATATGAAAAAGGTTTGTACTCCATGCTCGTTTCCATGTAAGGGTGATTAGTTCTTTCTGAAAGTTTCGTCTTTCTTGCAAAATCATTAGACCAGTGCACTGAATCTAAAGGGGAAAACTCAAATTTACCTTTAATCTGTGGTTGGGCTCGATACATGAGGATGAGGTCATATTCGGCTCGTGAAATGTTGTATAGTTTGTGGACTCCATGGTAGTCTAGAGTCTCTCTATCCATATCGAATGGAGAAGCAAGCTGTGAAGCCCACTCTGTTGCATGTCTCGATGTGCTAGGCTCGGGAGCATCATGATGATGTGGTGAAGATGTGTTTGAAGTCATCTTGCTCTACCGTTGTTCTTGCTTATTGTGAAGGGCTTCCAGATCCAAGGCAGAGGTTTCGTGGAAGAGAACCTTGCTATGATACAATGGAAAAAAAAAACCCTAACGCAGAAACATAAATGAAAGTGTACAACAAAGCGTAAACTCAAGAAAATATAGTAAGGGTTAGGGTAACTTAGAGACAATGAACACTATGGAAAGTGAATGAATGACTGAATACTTAATATACAATGCTCATGTAGTAAACAAACTGTGTAGGAATGAAAATTGTAACCCAAACTCTGGTGCCTTGAGGACCTAGGCAAAGATATTGAGCGGAAGAGTGTGTTGTACTCTTGATGGATCCCAAAATGCTGCAAAGGTAGCCTTTGAGAGTTGGCGGACACTAGTAAACGCAGCTATGGAAGCTAGATGTAATGCAAACAGGCAGTGAGGATAGAGAAAGACTAAAAATGCAGGTACTTGAGGAGAGAAGAATCAGGGGATAGTTGGAGATTGAAGGGGAGTATCTAGGAAGTATAGGGGACAGTTGGAGGAGAGAGAGAGAGGACCATGCGACAACTAGAAGATGGAGATGGAGGCTAGAATTAAGTGCCAAATGATAGCAGATAGCAAGGGTACACTTTTGATTGTGATGTCCTCCACGAATGGGCTGTGGGCAACAAAGATACAACTCTTGAAACCTGTAAAAACGAGATTTGAGGTTGAATGGAGGGTAGCTTGTCTATTTATAGAAAGTTTCGGGACCTCGTATGCGCATTGTTTTAAAACTCTCTTGAACCACACACCATTTTAGGGTTTTAATTAATTAAGCATTTTTGGGGCTGTCTAAGTGGCTAATTCGGCATCTAATTCTTATGTTAGGTCAACAAGCAGCTGTGCACTTTAGTTGCCGGACAGGTTGCCAAGGCATCATTACTTAGGGCCCCACCTATCCATCGAGACTCGTGCATCCATGTGTCAGCTTGAATAGGCTTCACACAACATATCATAGTAGGTTGTTACATTGCCTATACACAATAGGCGGCCGCACTAGAGAAGCCACTGCTTTCATTAGTAGGCCCGCCATTGTCTTGCTTGGACCACTATGTAGATCATCACCACACTATGCCAGGTCACTTCCCCTCTCTTTTGAGATACCAAAACAACAAACACGGTCTCTTTCTCTCCCTCCAACATCTAGTCTTCTCTTCTCCTTACGACTAATATGACACAAACAACTGTGTCAATGCTAATATGACACAAACATGGTCTCTTTCTCTCCCTCCAACATCTAGTCTTCTCTCCTCGACATCACGGCTAATATGACACAAACAACTGTGTCAATGCTAGCGCAGGGTAGCCTTAACGTTAACAAAATCTTATAATTACTGTTAAATATTGACTCCATTGATGCTTTTATGAGCATTGAATCTTCTTGGTTGCCAAAGATAAATTGCCATGGCCTTAGAGTGGTAGCTCCCATAGGAACAAGGATTAACAATGAGCAGTTTACTTAGGGTACTTAAGTTATTAAGCAGGCCTTGAGCTAAAGTTTTGTTTAGTGAGCAGCTCACTTATGATTAATGATCAAGTCATAAATTAGCCCTTAATAAAAAACATGATCTAATTAAGGAGCAACTGGTTCTTCATTTGGAAACTTGATGTTGGCTATTTTGGGGCACTCTTTATCTCTTCTTCTCTCTTAGTTTTGGAGCAGCCCAAGTTTGGAGAGTTGTAGCAACAAAAGGAGATGCATACTTGTTGATTTCTCATGATGAACAATAGGAGGAGAGTGTTTTGCAGCCATCTTAAGGTGTTGGACGGCCGGGAATCAACCTCTTTCTTCTCCTTTTTTTCTCTCGGGCTGTGCAAGCTCTATTTCAGACTAGATCAGAATTAGGGTTTGCTGTTTACAGCAGATCAGTGACTAGGGTTTGCAGAAATCAGTCATTTGTGGGTGTGGAATTGCTTCCTTAAGACATTTCAACCAAAATACCCAATTTCCCCCTTGTTTTTGGTCACCAAAATATTGAAGATTGGGTAGACATAAAGGAAAATGTATTCAGCCATATAGGTCTGATTTTTCAGCAATTGAAAGTATTAAATTCAGCATCCAATCTCAAGGGAAATGCATGGTAACGATTAGGGTTTATGGATAGGAGGCTTACAAGTCTGAATTACTTCAGTTTGACAATGAATTGAAGGTGCATTGGTTCAGAAAAAGTTCTAAGATTATTGGACAATTAGGGATGAGGCCTCATTGAATGAATCGGATCAGTTTAGGAAAGAGATTTGTGTGAATTCCTCATTAGTTGTAGTGTGGTAGCAGTGAGAGACCGTGGATGCATTTCTAAATGCCATGTTGGTCAACATTGGAGCGATTGCAGCTTTGTACGCTTGAAGACACACTAGTTTGAGTGTATAATTGAGATGGATTGAAAGCTCGTTGGTCAAGGTTGGAAAGAGCTATTGAGGGCATAGTAGTTGGAGCGAAATTTAGTCCATTGAAGGGCCAAGCACACAAGGAATCATCAGCAAAGAGAGGGCTGGTTTGTGACAGTTGCATTGATCACACGGGGGGTTGCAAGTGGTTCATGTAAAGGCTCATCTTCAATATTCAAGAAATATTGTAAGGGGTGCTCACTTTGAGGGTCAATGTGGTGTTGTCTACTGTGCAAGAGTGCTCTAGCTCTTAGGTTCTTTGTGTCATTTACTTTCTTTACTAAATCTAAAAGGGCAGTTTATGTTCACTGCCCTATAGATCAAATCTACTGGTTTGTTTCAAAGTATTGCACGATTCAGGATGAAGATAGTTGCGAGACAATGGAGCCTTTTAATAAACTTTTGGAGCAATTTGTCATATTGAAAATTCTTGAGCTTCACATTCACATAAATTTAACCAATATTAATATGAATTTTGGGTTGTGCTAGTGGAGAAAGAATCTAACCAATTGTATGAGCTTATATTTTAGAGTAATTCTAAGTTAATCTAACATTTGCCACTAGGCATGATAGGGATAAAGATGTTGGATCCCTAATCGTTCCCTTGATGCCATGTTCTCCCTCAATTGAGAGGTGGCTATCGTTAACAACTAAGTCTCCTTGATTGAGAATGCACCTTCTGAAGAACAAATATATAATCAGGATCCATGGTTGCTGTAGGTGTTGGAGATGAAGAATACCAAAGTCTGTAAAAAATGGGGAATCTAGATGAGGGGGTTCGAGCTTTGAAGGTGAGTGTTTGGGGGATGAAGGTTAAGACATCACAAGCTACATCATGTCCCTCTTGCAAAACACAGCTCTCATGGTAGCTCAGGTAAATCTTATAAGAGCATTGGCTCTAATACCATATGAAGATATACCACGGTTTGCAGAGAAAACAGAGACTAACAAATGATCTTAGAAAACATGAATGAAAATTGAGAGGGCTCTCCAGAAGTCAATGGCACTTGTGAGAGGTTGCGAATGGGCTGAGGGAAGTTGGAGGAGTTGTCATACATTGGATCTTGAACTTAGCAGACCACAAAAACTTGATGTGCTGAGAAATGATGGCAGTAGAGGAGGCCAAACACAACAGTACAATGTGTGTCCAAGTCACCAAGATTGAGAAGTGGCTGATGGAGCAAAACTCAGGAGTCCTTTGGCTTGGGAGTTAGCCAAAACAGTGAACACAGCAAGTTGGGTCTTGAATGCAGTCAATCAGCAGCAGGAGTGCCTGGACAGAAAACACTGCTGTTGGGACAGTCATACAAAGAATCCCATCAACAGTTACCAACAATAGAGCAACGTGCATAGGCCATCTCCTTCACTTTTTGCCAATCTCAAGGATGCTAAACTACCTTAGAATTAGGCTAAAGCTAATCTTATTCATAGGCTGTTTCTCTCAGCTTTGTACAGCCCCAAAGCAGTTTCTAGGTCAAATTTATTCAAAATGCAAGACTCTAGAGTTTTTGGTAGGAAAAGTGGTTAAATAAGTTCCATAAATGGAACCAATGTCCCATCCTGACCAATCATAATCATCCCTTGCATCCTTGCTTTTATCATCAGCACCCATCGCCCTTGCCATCTCAACCCATGGCAACATGATTTCCAACTTCATCAGCACATGCTTGCTTTGTCGTCATGGTTAATATACACACCAAATTATCCTGATCTTTACTGTAGCTGTGCCTTGTCTTTAGAATGAGCCTCAAATTGCGGTGACCCTTCTTGGGCCATGCAGCTGTTAGTATCCGTTCTCTAGTGGGACACAGTGTAGTACACTTTAAGAGATCTACGTTTCTAATTTTCAAAACATTTATTATTTTATCATGTTTGACCGTATTGTTTATACTGTTGGATTAGTTTATGTATTTATTGGCCTGACTTGGACTTATTTCATGGACTTGAAATGACCTTCAAAGTTCAAACCTTAAATATTTGTCCTCAGCTCACAATTCTCAGAGAGTGTCGCGAGACACACTTCTATTTTCAATCACATTATAGTTACTCAGCAGATGGTGTCATTTCTATTCTGAGTTGTGTCCAGAATGCATTTCATTGAGTCTGTCTGCAAATTGCTGGCATTTGCCATGTGGGCACTGAGTTTCACAAGGGAAGGTTGGCAAGTCCAAAATTCTTAGAAAGTATTATGACCAAGAGAACTGTGAGATTTTGCATAGAAACACAAGACAAGGATGAGGAGGGGGATGGTGACAAGGGGATTTGATTGCCAAGACCAAGGAATGGGATAGTAATGCAATTTATATTCACTATGGATGCCTGAAATGGGACAAGAATGGGGCTGAAATTCGCTGAAATAGGGTTGAGAATGGTTGCGGATATCTGAAATGAAGGGCTAAGTCTTTAAAGGTTTCAAATATACGAGATGCCGTCCCCTACTCTGCTAGCTTTCACATCATAAGGTAACATTCATTACATCAATCATAATCCCAGATGAAAACTGCATTATCTTGCTAGAGCAACACAGTTGTGTGAAATTAGGAATTTGTGCGTAACTCACATGAAGGAAAGAACCTATAAAATTCAATGCTCAACTAGTAGAGACTAGGGGTCTCTACAGCTGTTTGTCAGAAGTCTCTCGAGAGGGCATACAGTTGTTTGGGCAGTGTTGATATCTCACACATAAAGGTTGAATTGTTTACTTTCTTGAATGCAGGTGCGCTTTACAGAACCTGTCATTATTTGTGCCTGTGAATTCCTGGAACTGCATACATCATCCCTTTGCCCCACACTTTCCCTTTCAGGGTACGTGAATCAATGCTTTGTACGATATGTTATTCTGTTTCCTGTTCAATAAATTTGTTTAATGCTCAACATATATTCTTAGTGATGAAACTTGTAGCATGCCTACTGCCATGCATGAAGAAGTTAATGGTTGAGAACTTTGATTTGAAAACTACAATGAAGTGCTCAAACTAAGGGTCAGTTTTCTGCTTTCTGTACTTGTCACTTATAATTCATGATGACACTAGCTTGCATTCAGCAGAAGCCTTGGGTTTTACATTTATTGACTGTTTGTGTTCAAGCTTAACAGGGAAAATATATGTTATTGCAGGAATGTGGGTTCAAGTGTGTTAGCCATGTTAGAGCATGAAGAATGGTGGTGGATGTATTGCCTAGGAGGTTCACGTGTGATTAGTATTCTTGAAAGTTACAGGGGTTTGTGTCACTCTTTAAGGCACAGACTTCGTAGATGTAAGCAGGACTCATTATGTCATACAGCATAAAGAAGATGAATTAGTAGATGCTCTATAGGAGTGTATTGTTCATTTTATTTGGGATCAATAGAGATGGTCAAAATGCAATATTACCTCTCCTTAGTGATCTCAAGCCTAGAATGCAGACTCTGTTGGGTTGGAGGCCCCATACATGGCTTAAGGTTTGTTCTTGATAAGGCCTTCCTTTTCTTATCAAATGCTTCCTCCAAACGTTCCTCCTACTTCCCCTCTCCTCCTCTATTTGAGCCAATTTAATTGTTGGTTAGTATACATAATTTTTTGAGCAAGAATTAATTATTAAATTAATTTACAGTATTAATATTCCAAAAATTGATTTAATTGGGCTAAAAATGGCTGAAAAATGCAATTAGAAGGTTGCCACTGTCACAACTCTATAGAAACAGAATTTGTATCATTTTTTCATTAATTTGTCTATATAATGGTTTATTAAATTTATTTCCTTTGCACTAATTAGATATAAAGAAAAGTGCATTGGAGCTGGCTACTGATGAGTGGTCACAGGTTATGGTGGACTCACGCGGTGGGTTAGAGAAAAGATAGTTCACACTTTCACCTATATGGCCCGATTGGGCGCCTGTGACCAGAACTCACGCATATCAAGGTTAGACTCGCACACAAAAAAGATTGATGCCTTGAAGTGTGGGCTAGATCCACCAGAACAGACAGTTACAATCAACAAGATGGCATGATCATGAAATGCTTGTATAATGTGCATGTGTGGGCTGAAAGCTTGAAATGCACATTTCTTTGCATAGGAAAGTCACATGAAGATTTTGATACTGTTTTTGCGATGTACACGGAAAAAGCTTTCATATGATACCTATATTGGGGGGGTCCCTAAATTTTAGGAGATCCCTAAATTTTAGGAGGTCCCTAAATTTTAGGAGTCTCGAATTAGCCTAAAAATGCTAGTCCTAAAAAATAGGGATGTCATTCTAAAAATAGTAAGTTCTGTACTCTGACTGTGCTTACTAAATTTGGTTGTTTTTATTCTTGATAGTATTCAGCCCAAAAAGGAAGGCCATAGAGAAGAGAGATGTGTCAAGACACTTGTCACATAAGTTTCCAAGTGTCCCACCACTTGTCACATCTCATGACATGTGGCTGGACACTTGTCTTGTGCTACTCCACTTTCCCCTTTTGTACTAGCTCTTCCCTCTCCTATAAATAAGAGCTCGTTTTTTTTCATTCAACATCATTTTTCTTTGCTGTAAACTCATGTACAACACCCACAGATAGCTAGAAACTGGCCCCATCCATCCCCATTATCATCCCCCACTTCTCTATTATCAAATTCCTCTATATTCCCTCTTCTATCATCGCTGTTTTACAGGACAGCAAGCCTGTAAATTCATTACAGTACCTCCTTCTCAAGCTCTTTCTTCCATTTTAGCAACAAGAAGCAAGCCCTATCCATGTACTACTGTTCAATGATGGAGAAAGGCTGATTTCCTCTCTTTCTTCTCTCATACTGTAAAGAAATCAGTTCTTATCATTGCATAATAGAAAATGCATGTGTGTTTGTACATCTTTGCATGATTTTGTGAGAGTGAGAATTACTTCTCCTCACTCTCAGGTTGATTGTAACTGAGCTCTTCCCTAAGGGACTTGGGTTGAGCAGAAATACATTCATTCGGGGGGGGGGGGGGGGTTGCCCATCTTCAACCCTCAATCTTGTCTCCATTACTTTTACATTTTCATGGCTGTAATTTTGTGAGTAATTTTCATTTTCAGCTTTAAGTGTTCATTCTCTTTTATATTAAATCTCGAAAACAAGCGAATATCGTAATTGTTAAGCATACTACGTTGTTCGGGGCGTTTACAGCCACTTTGCAAAACTTTCCCATGCAAGAGAGTGAAAGGTTATATGAGGCTGTTGGAACCTCATTTTAGCATGGTGAAGGTTGGGAGAGAAAGAGAGAGAGCTGCTGTTGCAATTTTCCAGCCCACCATTGGTGATCAGCCCAGCCATTGGAGGCTGTCAAAGAGCTGGCCGCAATCGATAAGGAGGCCATTGGACGTAGATGACAACCCATGCAAGCTCACTACATGCATGCAACAACAATTTTGGGATCCACAAGGGTAGTGACTGCATGTGGGGCCATTCACAGTAGAGAAGCATTAAATTTCAGTCAAATTTGACATTGACACTCTGAAATTTTTCTCTTTCCAGGTTTCTCTCCATTCTCTCAGCCAATTCATAGCTTCCCTCGAGATCTAAGACAAATGCAGTTCCAAGAGGGTGTAAATGAAGATTTTTTGCTACTAAAGCCTTATTTACAGCAGAAATTAGGGTTTACCAGCCACCCTGGGAAAAGTGCTAATTAATGGGGAACCTAGTACTTGAAATTCAGCAATTGAAATATGGGAATCTTAAAGAATTTCAAGAGGCCAGCTAGCCAATATTAAGCTTGGGGCAAAACTTGTTATCCAAGGAGCAAATTGAAGGCTGATCCCCAAGCAAACCAAGGGGCCAATCGGTCTGAAGGCTTGTTGGTTGCTATGGATAGCAAGATGTATTGAAGATTGAAGGAGATCCGGTTGGATCGTAGTATACTTCAACCTTTAGTAATATAAGTTAAAGAAGTACTGCAAGGTGTACAAGTTAAAGAAATACTGTAAGGGGTGCGATTTTCAGGGCCAATGGGGAGTCCAATATCCAAGATCGAATGGTAACATTTGCATTTTCGGTTTATATGAAATTTATTCTTATTGTAATTAGTGTTAAATTTGGGTATTTACTACCCATTTGAGAAGAAACATTGGTTTCAGCAACTATATTGTTTTTGATAACAAATCTCTAAGTCAAATTCTTGCATAAGCTCTGTTCATCTCGCCTTTTGGCCACGAATATTGGAATGGTATCAAAAGTATTTCAACGAATGGTGGTTAGTCCAAATAATGAATCGTGTGTTGTAGAAATAATGATGCCATATTTTAAGCGCATGGATGATTGCCAATGATTTCTTCTCTTGGTGATGTAATGCGTTTGGGCATGCATGAGCTTATTGTTCTCAAATGCGATGGGTTGACCATGTTAGATTTATTTATCCCTGTGCGTGAATATATATTATTGTGTGTAAGAGTGCATGTTTAGGTGTGAACGCCTTTTACACCATTTAGCATTTAATCATGGTCAAAGGTGTAGGTGGATACCTCAGCCTATGTATTCAGGTCCTATCACTTGTACTTTAATCACAAACTATCACATCAATCTATTTAACTTGTTGTGTAATTGCAAGTGCTTTCTCTCTCTCTCTCTCTCTCTCTCCATCCACACCCCCCTTCCCTCCCCAATAAAAAAATAAAAATAAAAATCATGGAGCTTCATGCTCCATAGTTTGTTGGTTCATCTTCATGAGCTCCATGCCCAACAGTGGTATCAGAGGGGGTTCGCCTTCAACTTTGATTGTGGTTGATCAATATTTTGTTGGTTCTCCTCGTTTATCCATTTTGTATGTTTGCTACTAGCTATATGTTGCACAACGTGAGAAGAAGAAGAAGACTAAGAAGAGGAGAAGGATGAAGTACTGCACTTCCTGTTTGTGTGTGTCCCACACATGTCCTCTACGATCGACTCACCGTCTGTTGGACATGTATGCCATGTACTTGTCCTTCACGAATCGTGATTGACTTGCTATCATTAGATAGCTATCTAGCCCTTGTCCATTCGCCGCAAATTTGTCAACCGTGGCTCTCCCAGTTTTGCACGTCAATTGTGTATACATGCCTTTGATTGCCGTTGCTGTCACCTCGTCATAACTTGGAGCTGGTGTGCAACTTTGCTTGCAACTACAGCTATGTACTAGCTTGTCTTCATCACTTACCCCTGCGATCTGCGCATGGCCTATTTGCGTGTTGCACATCAGTTTGTCCATCTTCTGCGTTGATCGACATTCACATCATCATCACGATTCACAATGAGGCATCGATTAAAGATAAGGTTTTGATTAAAACCTTAAATTAATTTAAGTTTTAAAATTCTTAAGAGATAGTTCATATGAAATTGAGGATTTTTGGTTTTTATCAGAATTTCACATCATTTATCCCAATTAAAATTGAGGCTTTTCAATTTTGAACCTACTTTCTTCAAATTTCATCATAAAAAATTTGTCACTTTTCAAATTGAGCACTCTCCATAGCATCTATCTCGGGATGTCAAGATATGACATCACAATTGAAAAAAGCTTGGGTAACAACTTCTCCATCTGGAAGACAAAGATTCAACTCATACTTATGCAAAAAGACGCATGAGAGTTGTCTCTACTAACGAGTTGGAGCGTGTTCGAGGCAATGCAAAAATTTATCACGAATGGCTCGAGAAGAACGAAAGCGCACTCACCATCATTGGGCTCGTCCTCTCTGACAACCTTCATCATCTTGATCTTACAAAAACAGAAAAAGAGGTATGGGATGGCCTTTAAACCACATTTAGGCGAGAGATTAATAATTCCAAATGATTTGTAAAGATGCAATTGTTCAGTATCTTCTATAATTCTTCAGGGACTCTTAAGCAGCATTTTGATCATGTAAGTCTTCTTTGCTAATAATTGATGACTTTCAATAGCCGTATAGATGATGATGATAAAAAGACATTTTCTTGATAGCTTGATGAAGGAAGCACAATTCTGTGAAATGGTGACAACTCTCAAAGTGGCTTGAAGATGAAATATGAAGAAATGGTTTGTTGAGAAACCACTTCTTTAATTCATACACTTCATTTAGGGTTCTGCAGTGACAGCCAAAGAGGGTTGGTATTCACATTTGGCTACTTTTTTAGTGGGCGCTCCCATAGTGGTGCACCACCCTAGACCACTTATGCCTATAAATAGGCAATCACTTCATTCATTCTTTACCACCTCTCTATTTAGTCATTCTTCACCACCTTCTTCGGCCACCACTCTTTCTTCTGTCATTCTTGACCACCTTCTTTGGTCACCATCACCACTTTCCTTCTCTCACTAGCCCCTTTTACTGCCCTCACACCCCGTCAGGAGGACATTGCGGTTTGTGGCTTGTGGTTGCCTTTACCCTTCCTCTTTTGCTTCAAGTATCGTGTTCTAGCATCAGGCCTTGCATTTGGAGCATCTTTCACTTGGCGTCACCATCATCTCCTTGACGTCAGCACCCTTTTCCTTTAGGCTCTACCTTCATCTGCGTTTTTCAGTGTGGAGATCTTATCCTTGCTTCGAGTCATCATCTCCAACTTGGTGTTAGTATCCTAGCCTTTGGCAAGAGTCTCCATCACCAAGATTAGTGATTTCATCACTCTTGTATCACAAGGGCCGTTGAGACCTGTGTTTTTGCAGCCTGGCTTCTCCTCCATCACATGGCATTACTTGTCTATCACAAGGGCTGCTGGGACTTGTGTTTCTACATCCTGTGGCTTCTCCTCCATCACTTGGCATCTCTCATTTTTCACAGGGATGTTAGGACTTGCATTTTTGCAGGCCGGCTCATCGTCCATCATCTGGTGTTATCATTATCCACCTGGAGTTAGCATTTGGATGCTCTCCTTGTGTTTGATATCTCCAACGCTCTGGGATTTGCGTTTTGTTGCCTAGGTCCCTCCCCGAAATCAGAGGAATGCGGTTTGCTCCCTTGACACTTGGTGATCATCTTTCACATCTCTGATGGCATTAGACGAATGCGGTTTGCTCACTCAACAGCTCTGCTTCACCTTTTCCAGGGATTACTTCGATATCCCATTGCGCAGAGGATTGCGTTTTGCTCCCTTCACTATGCAAATTTTTCATAGGTACTGCCGCCTAATTCAGATAGGATAGTGCAGTTATCGCTCGAGCTTTGGCTTTGTTGTATTAGGTTTTTTTCTCATAGCATGATTCGGTGTATCATCATCGTGTTCTTGTGTTTCAGAGTTTCTCTTCTCTCTTAGTGTTTGCGATATACACTCTTTGTTACTCTTTGCAAACCCTATTGTCTCTGTGCACCGTCGCTTATTTTGACATGGTATCAGAGCATACATGTTATCCTTGATATGCTATCAAAGTACAGGAGCTCAGAGAGCTAAAGATCCTATTCATCAGAGAAGGCAAAGATAGGTTTCGGGTTTGGTATCATCTACTGATTTCCCCGTTCATTTCCGCTACATCACAGGAGATAGAGATATCCTTCTCTTTCTCTCCCACCCACCCATTCTTTTACAGGTTGATACTCCGATGCTATGACTTCTCCACAAGCAGATGGATAGACCTCTGGGCTTTTCTCTTCTGGCATCATCGAAACCCTTACCAATGTTTGTTGACATGGATGTTTGCTTCCTACCCTGCGAGAGTATATACGTCTACCCCAAGCACTCATGCCACCTCTCCCTTTTGGGCCATAGAGTTTATTCTGCATTGGCTTTTAGATTTTTATGCTCAAGGCAATAAGATGCATCGAATACACACTAAGCCCTTTCGAGCCATAGGAGGATCGATTGGTATCATGGCGTCGTCGTGACCACTGCAATGCGCACCAGAGGTTGCTTCTACTTCTTCTAGGGTTTCGAGAGACAATGATTGTTCAACCCCTTGTATTACTTTGGCTCTGTAGTTTGTTTCACCGAGAAACAGTGACTATTGCCCATCCTTGACTTAGGTTGAGCCTCTCTTTCTTCCCACCCTCAACTACTCCGGTTCGAGAGGCCACCTATGGACCCCCCCAGATACCTTTTTCGGTACAACTGACGACACTTCCTTTATCATCAAATGATTTAGAGTCCATGATCCATGAGTTTTTAGATTCCCTATCTCTTGTAGAGAGGGCTTTAGAGGTGGATGTACTCTCTTTGCCCTTAGAGGGGGACTTCTACTTGTTCGGCTTTTGAGGGGACCCTCCCCCACCACCCTTAGAGGGGGCACCTCCTCATCACGAAGTTTGTTAGCCACCGTTTACTCTTTTGGGATGGCTGTTCTTGAGCAGTCATTTCTCCTCTTAATACCTAAGATCTTCAGAGACCTCTTAGATCAAGACCTTGGAGGTTCAATTGTGACTTGGTGACGAGACCTTTGAATTCCTTCTTGGATGGAGCTACGGAGCTAGTGGCTTCTCTCGCAAGGCGGAGTTAGGTTCTATAGTTCATTTCGTCTGCTGTTCCTTACTATAGGTTACCTTGCAGGTGGAAATCTTGGATCTTTGGGATCCTCTTTTCTTCATCATCTCTCTCTTTGGTCCTCTTTCTTCATCCCTTTTTGGGGCTTGAGAGGGGGTGTTGAGAAACCACTTCTTTAGTTCACACACTTCATTTAGGGTTTCACAGTGACAGCCCCAAAAAGGGTTGGTATCCACATTTTGGTTGCTTTTTCAGTGGACGCCCACACAATGATGCACCACCCTAAACAGCTTATGCCTATAAATAGGCAGTAAGTTCATTCATTCTTGACTACTTGTTTAGTCATTCTTCACCACCTTCTGTCATCTCCACTCCCTCTTCAGTCATTCTTGACCACCCTCTTTGGTTACCACCACCACTTTCCTTCTCTCACCAGCCCCTTTCACTGCCCTCACACCGCTTTAGGAGAACATTGCGGTACGTGGCATGTGGTTGTCTTTACCTTTCCTCTTTTGCTTTAGGCGCCTTGTTCCAGTATCAGGCCTTGCGTTTGGAGTATCTTTCATTTGGTGTCACTATCATTTGCTTGGCGTCAGCACCCTTCTCCTTCAAGCTCTACCTTCACCTGCGTTTTTCAGTGTTGAGATCTTCTTCTTGCTTGGCGTTATCATCTCTAGCTTAGTCTCAGCATCCTAGCCTCTGGCGATAGTCTCCATCACCGAATGTCAGTGATTTCATCACTCGTTTATCATAGGGACTTTTGGGACTTGCGTTTTTCTAGCCTAGCTTCTCCTCCATCACTTAGCGTCACTCGTTTGTCACAGGGGACTGTTGGGACTTGTGTTTTTTCAGCTCGACTCATCGTCCATTATTTGGCATCATTATTATCCACCTGGCATTGGCATTTGGGTTGCTCTCTCTGCGTTTGATAGCTCTGTTGCTTTGGGATTTGCGATTTGTTGCCCAAGTCACTCCTTGGTATCAGAGGACTGTGGTTACTCCCTTGAGAGTTGGCCATCATCTTCCACATCTTCGATGGCATCAGAGGACTATGGTTGACTCCCTCGACAGGTGTCTTTCAGCTTCCAGTGATTACTTCTATAGCCCTTTGCTTGAAAGATTGTGTTTTGCTCCCTTCACTATGCAAATATCCCACAGGTGTTGCCACTTGATTCGGATAAGACAATGAGTTTATCTTTTGAGCTTTGACTCCACTGTATCAACTTTTCTTCTCATAGCATGATTTAGTACATCCTCAACGTGTTCTTGTGTTTTTGAGTTTCTATTCTCTCTTAGTGTTTGGCGTACACACATTGCATTACTCCCCACAAACCCTACTATGTCTCGGCAGCATCGCTTATTTTGACATGGTATCAGAGCATAGTTGTTATTTTTGACATGATCACCATTCTCTTGGATGACGAAAGGCACAACAAAGATGTTGGCATAGCACTGGCAGCATTTTACACCAAGAAACAACCACCCAAGTGTCAATATTGCGAGCGTATTGGCCACAATCTTGACGAATGCTACAAGAAGAAAGAGGAGCAGCACGTTCAATATGCCGTTGCTAATACCTTATCAGATAGTGGGCTTAATGAGCTACCTACTAGTTTTGACAATGCCCTTAATGTATCTGTTGAATTATTGTCTCTCAGCAATACTGAATCCTATCAATACGCGTGTTGAATTAGATCATAAATAAATAAATAATATGTTTTGGAATTAACATTGACCATGACAATGCATGTGCTAAGATCTTTTCAAACACATCTTTTTATTGTGTGGGATTTTTATCCTAAAAGATTTACTCTTTTTTAATGAGTAGGAGTTATATTTTAGGGAGGGTTGTAACCACTTACTGCATGACCTTGGAGTTAATTTGGAAAGTTATGCCCATGTATTCGGCCTTTGGTCATGTGTCCAGTGCCTCTAAGCCACGTATGCTTTTGATTAGCGTTTGAGCCATGCACATGCATATTTGAAGTATGCCTTACTTCAGGTCCTTGGGCTTTTCGGTAGACCATGTCATGATCTTTCTTACGTTGCATCTCTCTCATTTATGTATCTTATTTCGAGAATCATTGTACGGGATTAGACACTACCTCTTAGAGGTAAGACCTTTTCTTTCCTTTTTTAAATATTTCATGGCACATGTTTAGGCACCCATGACCCGAAGGAGGGATTTGTTAGATTTATTTATTCTTGTGTGAACACACATGATTGTGTATAAAGTACGTATTTAGGTGTGAACACCTTTTACGGCACTTAGCATTTAAAAAGGATCAAAGGTATAGGTGAATACCTGAGTCTATATATTCAAGCCTTATCGCTTGTACTTTAATCACAAACTATCACATCAATCTATTCAGCTTTTTGTGTATATGTAAGAGTTCTCTTTCTCTCTCTCTCTCTCTCTCTCTCTATCTATCTATCTATCTATCTATCTATATATATATATATATATATCTCATGGAGCTTCAGCCTCTATAGCTGACTGGTCCATCTTCTTGAGTTGCGTATCCAATAGGCCGTCTTGATAACAAACAATACCCATAACATAATTGGTGGCATTTGTATGAACCTCAAAAGGTTTATTTGGATCGATGATCTAGAACACCGGTGTTGGAGTTACCAACTATTTCAATGTTTGAAAACATTGATTGAGCTCAGTAGTCCAAATAATTGGCAGACCAAGGTGCTTTTTCTTGTTGTAGGTACTCTTAACCAAAGGTATTAAGGGCTCAACAATATGAGCATAGTTCTTAATGAACTTTTAAAAAAATCAAATGAAATCCAGAAAAGATTTTACTTGCCTTATGCTTCTCGGAATAGACCAATTGAGCACTACTTGAACATTTCCAAGATCAGTCAATGTTGACAGGCGGGTCCCATTAAGTAGTCTCAGCCTTCAAGTCGAAAGAAACTTCTATCCCAATGAGAATTCATCAGTCGCCTTTGGAGTTCGTGTAAGAAGAGTGATGGTAAGTGCATAGCGACTAGTAGTGAGGACTGCCCTAGAGGTCATTGTTTTGCATGCCATCAAACAGAGCACTTTCATGGTGATAGAGAGTATCCACAAAACAAGAAGGTGAAGCCGACTTCAAAGGCTTCAGTAAATATTGTGACATCATAGCTTAGCCAATTGGAAAAGATAGCATGTGAGGTCACACATAATGTAGTCTAACAATTTGTATACGTCTATATAAGAGGTGCTATATTAAGGAACAAACCTTTCTAGTTTTGTTTGAGAATGGTTCTACTCACAATTTTTTTTCTTCTTAATTGATGTAGTGACTTCAACTCCATACGTTATCCATTGTCCAAGAATATCGAGTCCGTTATACGTAGGGCCTAACTATGGATCGTTGGAATCGGATGGTGTCGAGGTTGGATTTTTTGATCTAGCAGTACCATGAGACTTCTGAGTAATGAGTTTTGAATGTGTCGATGTCATCCTTGGCTTACCATGTTTTTTGATAGATTTTCCTCTTTGTATATTGACTATAAAATTCTTGTATGCTCTTTTGAGCTTGATGGTCGTTATCATGTGATTGAGAGATCTGTACCCTTCAGTTCGAAAGATGAGGACAAGATAGCTAAGCAACTTTCCGAATATCTAGCTACGTGTTTTATTGAACATAGTAAGTTTTTGTGGGCACACCAATCCTCTTTAAAAATAAGGATGACATGATGGGCTTTTGTGGAGGTTACAAAGGTCTCAATAAGATCACGTCAATAGCAATATTTGTTACCTAGGATGTATGATCTTATAGATTGGCTCTGTGGTGGACACTATTTCGGAGGGATCACTGACTACCATTAGATACAGATAGTGCTCAGGATGTCCCAAAAAGTTTATTTTGAACATGGTATGGCCATTATTAATTTTTGGTCCTACCTTTGGGATTAACTAATGCTCTTGGAACCTTTTAGCAGAGGATGAACAATTTACTTGGTCCGTATCTTGGAAAGTGGATAGTTGTTTTCTTGACGACATACTTATCTAAAGTAAGTCGTTGGAGGAGCATGCACAGGACTTGCGTATCATCTCATGTTTCTTAAGATGAGAGCAATTGTTTGAAAAACTATCCAAGTGCAAATTTTTTCACACGGAGCCTTTATATCTCGGGCATGCCATATCCATTGATGACACTCGTATTGTTCCTGAAGAGGTTTGAGTAGTGCTCAATTAACCTATTTTGAGGACCATAAGGCAAGTAAAATATTTTTTGGATTTTATTGGGCTTTTTCTAAAGTTCATTAAGGACTATGCCTATATTGTTGAACTTATAATATATTTGCTCAAGGGTTTTGGAGAGCAGGAAAAAGCACGTTAGTTTACCAGTTATTTGGACTAGTGAGTTCGATCAATGTTTTGAGACATTGAAGTGGCTAGTCACTACTATATTGATGTTGCAGATTATTGATCCAAATACACTTTTTGAAGTGCATACAAATGTGAGTAATTGGTCTATGGGTGCTATTCTTTATTAGGAGGGTTGACTTGTTGCATTTGGGAGTTGTAAACTTACGGATGCCCAAACATGTTACACCACTCAAGAGAATTGTTGGTAGCTATCCATCTGCTGAAAATTTGGTGTCATTATTTGTATGGTGCGTGGTTCATTATTTGGATTGACTACCATTCATTGAAATACCTTTGTTATTAGCGTGATCTCTGTGGTCGTAAGGTAAGGTAGGTAGAGCTTATGCAGAAACTTGACTTAAAGATGTGTTATCGAAATTGCTACTAATACGGTTGCTGATGCCCTTAGTAAGATCCTGAAGTTAATGTGTTGTTTTTCTTTGAAATGTCGATGGTGTCTGGTTCATTATTTGGATTGACCACCATTCACTAAAAAATATTTGTAATCAACATGATCTCTGCGGCTCTAAGGAGAGATAGGTAGAATTTATGCAGGAATTTGACTTCAAGATGTGTTATCGGAAGCGTGCAATTTATATGGTTGTTGACGCCCTTATTCGGATTTTGAAGTTAATGCCTTGTTTTTCTTTGAAATATTGACGGATTTCCATCTTTCTTTGTAAGGGCATTGCCAAAAAGATCCTCACTTTGGCAGGATTTGTCAAGGAGTCTAAGATGGACCTAGTAGCTCATGGATCTTGGAGGGTTTGGACGCTTGAAAGTTGGGTACTGAGAGAAAGATCGTGGAAAATATCAATATGATTCACAATGGATTACGTTTTAAATGAGGCAAAGTGTGTGCGCCTGATTATCAAGATATCATCAAGAAAATTTTGTATTGCATCATGATGTGCGAGGAGTGGGACACCGTAGCGTACATTGGACTTTAGCCTTACTCGTCACTTTTATTTACCGCACATGATGACTTTGGTTGAGTCTTACATGCGTGAGTCCCGGTAATGCCAGCTTAATAAAGTTGAACAACACAAACAAATGGGGATGTTACATCCTTTACAAATTCTTGACAAGTAGAGTAGCATCACAGGGACGTGAATTTGTGATGCTTTGCTTAGCATTTGGTTTAGTTATTATATCAAATGTGCAAATGTGAGAAGCGCATGTGTTGTGCATGTCAATTAAGTTGTAATGATAGACCTAGGACCCCAAGATATAAGTGGGTGTCAATACTAAGTGGTGCATTGTGTTAGTTTGGGCCTATGATATTTAATTAGCCATTAAATGTCAATGGTGACATTAGGAATTGGGCATTAATTAATTAATTAATACTAGTTCAAGGTTAATTACTTAGGATCACGAGGGAGTCAAAATGGCATAGCCAATTTGATTGTGGATGGGCACATTTAATTTTCTGGACAAGGACAAGGGCTGGAATTAATTTTCAAAATGATTAATTCTGAAAATCAATTAAATGACTGAAAAATCTAATTACAAGGCTGCCACTTGGCAAAACTTGCCAATGAAAGTGAAGGAGAGGCTAATAGAGGCTGGTTGAGGGCAATTCCAGCCATTTCAGTGGATTGTGGAGGTTGAGAGAGGAGAGAGTTCTGTCTGAGCAGGTATCAGCAGGTTTTTGCCATTTCCAGCCAACTTCCAAGGCTCCTACTACATGCACCAGCTCCAATAGGGAGAGCAGCAGCTGGAGATTCCATCAAGGGCTGGATGACATCTATTTGAGGCCTGGAGGCTTCTGGGCAATAACATTAAATGCTGTTTCACAGCAGAAAACAGCTAGTTCTAACACTTTCTTGGGATAGAAATGGGAAATTTCTCTATCGTGAACTTTCTTTCTCCTCTACAAGCAATCCCTCGCAATTCTCAGCCATTTTTGCAGATTTAGTCATAGAAGGTGGACAACAGATTATTTACTGTGGTAAACCCTAATTTCTACTATGGAAGGCTTAGTGAGTAGATTAGTCATTTCATGAGTGAGTCTATGCATGTATTGTGGGTTGGGCACATTATTGTGCATTTCTTTTGTAGGTGCTTGACTTGTTGGGGCCTGATTTATGGTTGATTGGGCATTTTAGCTGGTCAAGTTGCATACTTTATTATTGTTCATGCTGGCCAACATTTTTCTGAACGTGGCCTATATATTGCTCGGCTTCCTCCTCCATAGTTCATTCACTTGTAGTATTCGAGAGCTAGGCCTGTCGGAGAGAGGGAGTTGATGTTAGTGCCCACATAGCCAGTGACTCACCAATGTACGTGACTGTCTTATATTTGGTATATGGATTCCATTTTCCAAGCATATCTTTGAGTTCTTCCTTTGTAATGTTCTTGTCTTTTCTCCTTTGTCACAGTCTCTCTTTCTTTTCTCTTGTGTTGTGCAGTCTATTACAACAATCTTCTACATTGCACCCTCTTTTTACATGGTATTAGATGCCCGTGTTAGGTTCCCGAGTGCTGTTGTTTGCTGTTGCAAGATTATCACTTGTTGCTGATTTCCCCTGGCTGCTGCAATCCGTTTTCAGGCTTTGCGACACTTGTTTGTTGCAAACCGTCAAGTTTCCACCTTGAGATTTGGTGTTTGCGTTTGTATTTTTTGCATCATCTTATTCATCACTTGTTCCATTTAATGCTCCTATTGTCTGCGTTTCGTTGTACAACTGCTGCGTTTTGTGCATTCAATGCTCCTTCTAGCTCAGCGACAACATTTTGAGGCTTCTAATGGTGATTCTTGGACGTTTTCTTCTTGTTGAGTCTTTATTTTATAGTCATTTTTGTGATCAGTTGTCTTCCCATTGCTTGTGAACTCATGTAAGTGCAGTCTGTGTTGTGTTGCACTGTCTCTTGTTTCCTTTATCTTCTCATCCTATCCTCTCTAAATGGCACCGCCTTGCTATTCCGCTGTTGATAAAATTCATGGCCTTGATTACTTCACTTGGGAGTGCTATTATGAAAGCATGGTTTGTACAGAAGTGATTATAGTGTGTGTTTTCAAGAGCTATTGAGTTGCAATTTGAGTATCTCCGGCCTCCCACTCCTCTTCTAGATGTTTGGGACTAAGAGAAACATGAGGAAGTTGTGCTTACATGAGATACATATGATGGTTATTCTCTGATGGATTTCTAAAGAGGTTCTATCGATTGTCGCCTCTTGCAAGCCAGCAAGGCTTTCTCATATGTCCTTGATGGTGCTTGAGCATCAGGCGTCATTGAGATTATAGGGGAGGCTTCCATATTGATATGGTGGCCACAATGAGGCATTTGCAGCTTCAGAGAGGGGTGACAAAAAGAAGTTGAAGGCCTAGTGCTATCATTATTGACAAGGATTGTAAGGAGTTAATGGCTTCGAGGAAGAAGGAGAAGAAGAAGTAGGTGGATGCGGACTCTTCTGTTCAGTCATTCTCATTCTCCTTTGATTTTGATTCAGCTCCTTCAGCAAAGGCGAAGACTAAGGTGCGGAAGGGATCAATCTTTTGGCGAGTGCCAGAGGGGGAGTGTGAGAGCATGGTGAGGTAGGGCATGTGAGCTTCATCTATATAGGTATACATGTGCACAAGATCCAAAGAGGAATATTCCTTGATGTATCGATTGAAGTTTGACATGTGTGAAATCTTGGAGTTGGAATTGACATCCAGATTTATGATGGGCTGCTACTTAATCGAGAGTGTGAGTGGCTCCTAGTTTGAGCTCACATGAGGGTCACTTTGGCAGTTTGGCTAAAGGAATGGAATCTATGGCTACATATGCTTAGAGACATTGTTGTTAGGGCGATCGTATATTGCTGCGAGGCATTGTTGATAGACATAGAGAGCTGCTATGATTCTTCTCCATTTTCAGAAGCTGACATGATCGATATCGACATCGGGTTCTCTTTGAGACATCTTGGTGGTAGCTTGATCAGCCATTGCTTGGTTACTCATGGTCCTATTCTGATGGTCATTGTCGTATGTCGTATGACGAGTCATTATCTTTGTATCATTGTATTGTATCATATCACTTATGATCTAAGAGAGTGTTAGTAGATTAGTCGTTTCATGAGTGAGTTTGTGCATGTGTTGTGGGATAGGAATATTATTGTGCATTTCTTCTATATGTGCTTGATTTATTGGCTTCTTCCTTCATAATTATTCATTCAATTGCAGTATTCTAGAGCTTGTCGTGTTGGAGAGAGGAAGCTAGTGCGAGTGCCCACATAGTCGGTGACTTATCATTGTATAGGATTGTTCCATGTTTGGTATATGAATTCCATTTTCCGAGGATATTTTTGAGTTCTTCCTTTACACTGTTCTTGTCTTTTCTCCTTTGTCACAGTCTCTCATTCTTTTCTCGTGTTGTGTAGTCCATTACAACAATCTTCTACACTTCCGTCACTACACTCACTTTTAACATAATCAACTATTGGAATTCGTGGAATTGCCAAAGATTTTAAGAAGCTAGCTATTCCAATTGAATTCGGGGCTAGATTTGACTAGTCATGGGTCAATTAGATGCGAATCCCCAGTCAGATTGAGGGGAAAATCGATAAGATGGCTTGCCAATGATAGTAAGAGGCTTTTGGATAATGAAGGAGATCAAAGGAATCTCAAGCATACTTGATCCAATTGCAATTCAAGTTAAAGAGATACCACAAGGAGTGCCAATTTTGGGGACAACAGGCGGTCCATTGTCCAAGATTAAGTGGTGACATTTCAATTTCAATTTATGTGAATTTATTACTTGCTGTAATTAGTGTTAAATTAGGTCATTTCCACCCTTTTTTAGAAGGGTAGCTAGTTTCAAGTTCTATGGATTTTGTAATAGGATTACTTTGTATGAATTGAGATCATGATGCAGTTTGGGTCATGAACAACCAATTGACAAAAATGGTTTGATTCATTCCCACAAAGGCGACTATGAAAGCCATGTGTTGGCTAGTCTCTTTGTTGAGCATCCTTGTGGAGTTTACGGTTTGCTCGATGAAATAATTAGTGATCGAGCCCTTAAATTCATTGGTCATTTTTGGTAGATGGATTAGCAAAAATTGGAAACTCAATTATCCTTGTCGTCCTCAGAGCATCCTAATACCGATGGAGATTTTGAGGACAACTTTAACTATGGAGGATATGCTGCATGCATACATCTCACACAGATAATTTGATTGGGAGTGTTACCACCTTGATTGAGTTTGCTAATAATAATACTAAGCATTCGACTATTACCTATAACCCGTTTATACCTATGTATGATTATGAGCAGAGACCATTGATTTTTGTTGACAAGGGAATCAAGGTGTAGTCCGTGGTTGACTTTTTACATGATATATAGGAGATGATGATTGGGAGGAAAAGCATGAAAATGGCCCAAGATCGTGGCATGTTGTATGCTAATCAATATTGTACTGGAGAGCAAAAGGAGGGCATGTAGGTAGAAGATAAGTAGCGTATTCTGTGAGCTTGACTTACCCTCAGAGGTTCAAGTTCATCCTGTGTTTCACATGAGTCATTTAGAAAAGCATCTAGGACAAGGTGAACTTAGTTCTGATTGAGGAAGTCCTACAACTTGAGGAAACTAGTTGGATGCTCACTTCTCTTTCCATTGTGCTCTCTCTCTCTCTCTCTCTCTCTCTCTCTCTAGATGTTGGAAGGCAAGTCCTAAAAAGGGTGGCTTCTATTCCTTAGATGAACTCGAGCCTTGGAAATCCACTCCACAGAATATTCAGAAAAGAATAGATGTATCATATTATTATTGTGCTCATTGCCAAGGCATTGGTCATGTGGATAAAAAGTGTCGTTGAGCCTTACACACTAGAAGCATCTCAATATGAAGCGCATTAGCATGTAGGTTCTCATGTCTTTCCTATGGCACTTGCACATTGGGCCTATATGAGTTGGCTTGACATGGATTAGCTATATTAGGAGGTTGTATATCGAGAGTAAATAGTTTGCCAGCATGCATACCTTTTTCAATGAACCTACAACCATTACTCGGGTTTTCTACATAATAGTCATCATATCTAAATGGAATATGCAGTCTTTGTTCCACTATCTCATTGACACGAACTAGGTTCTTAGCCCCCTTGGCATAAAGCAATCCAAGAGTCTTGGTGCCTGCAAATAACAGAAAACACTCCTTACTGTTTGCCAATCTGACATGCGTGGGCTGTGCATATATCTGCTCAAGGCTGAAACTGCAAACTGAATATTTGGCCTTGTATTGTATAAATAAATGAGGGAGTCAAACTATTGGAGCATATTTATGGATGTCAAATATATCACAGCTATCATGCAAAGACAGCCTAAGTCCAGAGTCTTCATCGGTGTGCTTGCTGGCTTGCAACCTTGGAAGCTAAATTTCTCAAGGAGTTTAGAAATATATCTGGATTGTGACAATCCAATGCCTCTAGCATCATAAATAAACTAAATGCCCAAATAGTAATGCTAAGGCCCCAAATCTAACATATCAAAAGTTTGTTGCAAACTTTTCTTAAATGCTGAAATTTGATCAGTATGTGTCCTTGTGAGCAAAAGATCGTCCACACAAAGATAGATGACCAGCAAGGATCCCCCCTCTTTGCATACGTAAAGAGTACACTTTGATGGGCTGCTTATGAACCCTTGGCTGAGTAAGAAGGCATTAATTTTTGCGTACGAAGCTTGTGGAGCTTGAACCATACAAGGCCTTTTTCAGCTTGCATACCAAGTGTTCGGATCCTTTAACTGCAAAACCAATGGGCTGTTATACATACACTTATTCTTGACGTTCCCTATGTAAAAGTGCAGTTTTAATATCAAGCTAGTGCACAATCCAATCCTAATGGGAAGTCAATGCAATCATATACCTCAAGGTAGCCTTTCTTTTGTGCATAGCCTTTTGCCACAAGCCTAGCTTTATACTTATCAATGGATTTATCCGCTTTTCGTTTCAGCTTATAAATCCATTTGGTACCAATGACTTTCTTTCCAACATGCAATGTAACTAAATCCCATGTTTGATTCTTCATGATAGAATCATATTCAGCTTGCATTGCTGCCATTTAATGTACACTCTGTTGTGCATCCTCAAAAGAACCGGGCTCAACATCATCATGTGTGTTTGCTACCATATCAAACTCCATAGCATTGGCATAATCATGCAGATCTGTTTGTCTTCGAGTAGGACAAGCAAGATGAGCATTCAAATGACTATGTCATGAGGACATGTATTTTTGAAACCTCACTTAACATGTGGATTAATTTTTAATCACATGATTAAGTAAATTTTGCACATGTGAGGTGCAAGTGGGGTTAGAGTAAATTTACGAGCTTGGGACTCAAGAAAATGACGGGATGTCAAAGGAAAAAGTTGCTGTAAGTTATGTTGCACATGTACTTGGTGGCATCTGGTGTCAATTGTTGGTCTAGGTCATTCATTTGGCCATAAGTATCAGTTGGTGACACTAGAGATGTGGCGTTTAATGGTACCTAACGTCGATCTAATGGTCAAAGATGGCATAGAGAGACTCGAGAGTGGAAGATGCCTAGGTAATTTAATTATTGGCCAATTAGATTATTTTTCTGGGCACTGAAATAATTATTAGATTAATTTTTTGTAATTAAAGACTGAAAATTAATATTTAATGATGGATAATGTTGGCAAAACCATTTGGAAAGGTTGCCACTTGGCAAACTTGCCCATACAAGTTGGTAAAAGGTTGAAGAAGAGAAAAAACAAGATCATTCTTGCTGTAGCAAATGTGGGAGAGTTGTGAGCAGCCATGGCGAGCCTATTTTCAGCCATTGCAGCTAGCCATGAGTGAGTTTTGAGGAGACGGTTGCAGATTCGAACCCTCCAAAGACGGGCGATTGCATCAAGGTACAAGGTGACAACTGATTTGGATGTCTCAGTTGTAGGCAACTTTTTGCTTTAGAAAGGAATTCAGTAATGAAGACATATATTTCCCCCCTCGATTCGAATGGAGAGTCTTAATCTTATATCTAGATTGATTTTTCACATATGCAGTAAAAGCCAAAAATGCATCAGTCACCTTTGACTTTTTAATTAATGAAAAGACCCAACAAAAATGTGTAAAGTCATCAATGAAGGTAACAAAGTAAAAACATCCACCCAATGACTTTGTTTGCATGGGTCTACATATATCTGAATATGCAATCTGCAACCTGGCTTAGCTTTGAAAGCAACATCATGAGGGAAGGAAAACTAATGGGTTTCCAAAATGCATTCCTCACAAATGTGCTCATCAAGAGGTCTCTCCAAGAGAGGTAAGCCTTCTAGCATTTGAGTATGTTGCATAAGTGTCATATTGCTATAATTCACATGCCCCATTCGAGCATGCCATAACTTTGTCTGTAACATAGGACGAGTAAGACTAGATGCCAAATAAACTGACTGATTAACAGAGTGAGCATCTAACTCATAAAGTCTATGACATAATGTGCCAGTGAGTACCAAAGTTAAGAATTTCTTATGCCTGACCATGCATTTGTCATCATAAAAAGTGACATGCATTCCACATTTTGCTAAAGAAGGAATTGACAATAAATTCTTCTTTATTCTTGGCACATATAATGCATCATGCAAACGGAGAGTAGAGCCATCAATGGCTTGTAAAATAATCTCTCTAATATCTCTAACAAGATAAGATGCATTGTTGGCACATTGTATTGAGTTGCCAATTGGAGCTGCAACAACAGAAGTAAACAAATCCTTGCGAGATATAATGTGCTTAGAAGCACCATTGTCAAAAGACCAAGTACTAGCATCCTTCGTAGAGCTGAATGCATTTAAATCCCAACAATAATGACCAGCAGTCTAGGGTATACAACCCTCTATCTTCTCAGTGCGAGTGTCCTTCTATGTTGTGGATTAGATCATTGTCAAGATACATTGCAAGTGTTTATTCCCTCTTTCCCACGGGGCAAAAAAACAAAAAAGAAATGGAATCCTTCCTCTATTAGGCCTTAATTCATGCATTGCCTCTCCTTCTATAGTAGGTTCAAGTCTTGTTAATTCTAACCCTCTTGTCATACACCATGTAGGCCCCACTCAATTCTCTATTAAGTCAGAGACACAATGCCACCCTGTTCACTAGTTTCATGACCTTTTTCTCTACCTTCTTTCAAACCCTCTTCAAATAGTGCACATCCAATTCCGACACCTCGATTTTTGTTTGGTGTTACTTCCTTGGACCAAGAATCCTCTCTGGGGCTATGTAAGTTGGGTCATATTCCGAGGTCTTGGTTGCCCGTCTTTGCTGAGCGTTGGTCATGATTTGGTAGCCCTCTTGCTCTCATTGAAGTCGGAGGGCATACCATTGTCGCAAGAAAGAGGATCCTTTGCAGCCAGCTGCTTTAACTTCGCAATTTCTTGGTCGGTGGCAAGCACCATTCCCTTGTCGTAAGACGTAATGAGGCGTTGCTTGCATGCTTGTTTGCGGGAAATATTGGTGACAATGAGTTCCTTAGTTGCTTGGGGAGCCTTAATAAATACAAATTCTGATTCTTCCCATGAGCAAGGCAACGTGAATACTTGCGTTGCTAAAGGCTTGTCTAAAACACTTAGATCTAATCGATCATAGCTTTTAGCAAGTGTAGTAAATGTGGCATCCAAACACTGAAGGCAGCCAACCAAGTCATTGCTTGCATTTTCAGCTAAGTTTGCAACTAAGGTAAGGATTGATCGTCGTTCGTAAGCGGGCTTAAGACCTATTGGAATGACCTCTCTTTTTACAATAATGGCACTTGCCCTTCTTAGCTTGTGTGCCCCTTGCTTCTTGTTGTTCTGTGAAGTTCTAGAACTTCCAAAACTCTACAAAGCATTCTTGGGCTGATTGCCCTTACCTTTTTGCTTTGCCACACAAGCTTGTTCAGAAGCTACTAATTCCGCACCACTAGTCTTTTTTGTTTGGTCTTCTTCCAACAATGAGCTAATCAATTGAAGAAAAGTAAGTGGCTATGGAGAAATCCGCATTGTAAGATTCAATGCAGTGTGAAATGCCAAATAAGACGGCAGCAAAGAGTTCAAAGTAGTAGAAATCATTTGAGTACTAGAATAATACTTATCTACATTGATCAACCGCTCGTGCAAGTCCTGAATTTTATTAAGGTGATTTTGCATAGCATCACCTTCTTCCATCTTCACATTTTCAAGCTCCTTCAAAAACGAAATGCGTGCTTCATTCTTACGGGCAAACATGTGCTCAAGTGTAAGCCATGCTACTCATGAAGTAGTAGTAGAACGAATATGTGGGATTATCGACCGCTGAATTGCCACTGAAGTAAGTGACAATGCTTGGGCATCCCTAGTGTCTCAAGCCCTATGAGCAATTGTTGTTTGGGATGATGGTTGTGCGGTAACTTCTTGCCTTTGTCCATGTCCTATTGCTTGGTGAGGGGTTGCTTTTGCACCCTCTTGCCTTTGTTCACAACCTCTTGCTTGTGGAGGGGTTGTAGGAGCCAAATCACTAGGATGTACTTCTTCCCCCACTGACATAATCCCAAAAGACCTTTTGCAACAAGCACATTTTTCATCATAAAGGACCATAGAGAATAGTTGTTGCCATCCAATCTATCCTCTTTTGAAACATAAGTGAAGACATCATTTGGTCCATGAGTTGCCATGATAAATGTCACTTAATCAAATGCAAAAAGAGCAATTACAAAAGCTGGCTGAGCTAGAAAAATTCAAATTCTCAGAAATTACAGCAAATGCCAAGGTATAATTGACCAAATTTAGTTAGAATAACCACCGAATCATGTCACACTTAATCAATACTCCCCCGATGTGCTGAAATTTTCAAGATTTCAGCAAACAACACACTATCCAAGGCAATACAAGTGCTTAGTAGCACTAAAAACACAAAAGCCCCAAAATTTTACTGCCCACCAATGTGTGTAGTTTTAGTCAATTTCAGACTAACAACACATTACATGTGCTAGTCTCTGCCAAAAATACCAAAAAACACAATTTTTCTAACCGAAATATCTACAAATTTCTTCAATTTGTGCATGGAAGCGCTTGTTGAAGCAAAAATAGGCCTACTCTTGCATAAGCCCTTTGCTTTGGCTCTGAAATTCTGATTAAAGTAATGAAAGCTACTTGTAGTAGCTGCACAGATCTGAATATATGCTGATGTGGCAACTCGAGAGCAAGTAGAACCAGTTCTAAGCTACATGGCTGTTGAGTGGCAGGTTGGAATAGATTTGGAGCAGTTCTAGACTGTGCAGGTGCTGACGTGGCAGTTTGAAACCAACCTTCCTTTCGTGGATAGGTGGTAAATCCCTGATTACAACTTAATTACAGCAGCAAACAATAAATGCAAATCTGAAAATACAAATTTATCTATTGATCTTGGACAATGCACACCCGATTGGCCCCAAAATTGGTGTCCCTTTTGATATTTCTTTAGCTTTATTGAAAAAAAAAGTTGATTTACAATGGGATTCACCCGATCCCCTTCGCAATCCAAACTCCCCTTGCTGTCCAAAATGGCCAGCAAGTCTTCAATCTATTTTGCCCCCTGATTCAGACACTTAATTGGCCTTCACCCACTTCGTAGACGATGGAAATGCCCCAAATTCAATGGTTGGGGAGTCCTGCACGTGAATTTAGCTGAAATTCACCTTTAACCTTGTTGAATCCAAGTCTTGGAGCTTCCAATTTCTAGCACGCTTCCCAAGGCTGTTGCTAAACCCTAATTTTTGTTGTAAATTAGGGTTTACAACAGATAAATTTGCAATTTCTCAGCCTCCAAGGGTCCAAATGCTGAGATCTTCAGAGTAAGGTTGTGAAATGATTTGGAGATGAGAGAGAAAGCTGTAGAGAGAGAGAATTCAGAGTTTTGTTGTGAAGAATGACTGAAAATCAGTCAAATGCAGCTGTTGCCTTGCCACAACAGCTTGTAGATGCAAATAACTGAAGCAAATCAGTCATTTACTATTGCTACCCTATCTCAACAGCTTGAAGATGCTGTCACCTTCTATTGATTGGCCTTCTCCTACCCTTGGTTGCCTCAGAGGATCCTCCAATGGCTGCAAATTAGGCCAGCAACATTTTCTCCCTCTCTCTTGGAGGCTTAATACACTAAAAATGCCTCTCTCCAATCTCTAAAGACGTTTTTTAGTCTTGCATGGCCATTTTTTGACAAGTGGCAGCCTTCCCAAATGGTTTTCCTAGCATTACCTATAATTAAATATTAAATTTCAGTCTTTAAATATTGAAAATTAATCTAATAATTATTTCGGTGCCCTGAAAAATAATTTGAGTGGCAACTTTCATTCCCGAGTGTCTTTGTGCCATCTTTGACCATTACATTGGCTTTAGGTATCATTAAATGCCACTTCTCTAGTCTCACCAACTGACATTTATGGTCAAACGAATGATCTAGGTAAATAATTGGCACTAGATACCACCAAGTACATGTGCGGCACAACTTATAGCAGCTTTTGCCTTTGATATCCCGCGATTTCTTCAGGTCCCGGGCTCGTAAATTTACTTTAACCCCAGTTACACCTTACATATGCAACATTTTCTTAATCACGTGATTAAAAATTAATCCACATATTAAGTGAGGTTTCAAAAATACATGTCCTCATGACAGCCCTCTCCCTTGAAATCCTTGCAATTGTCCTCTATTGCACTGCCAAATAGATCAAAAGCAAAGTACTACACTGAAATTTCCATAGGGCATCATAGTCAACACAACATTGCGCACTGCTATTTAACCATTCCATATACCCAATAAATGCTGAAAATTACGAGCGAACATAACATAGCCTAAGACTCGCAAAGAATCTTAAAAACATTGCCAGATTATCATGTGACATGTCCATTTCTCATGAGCTCAACTCATCTGGCAAAATCAAACCATAGCATAGCATAACCAAGCGTAAACCATAGCTAAAACATCAATGGCATCATAACATATGCTGTTGTCCATGGAACTAGATGTAAACCATTGAAAACTAAGAATAATCTGATCAGTTGTTGATCTGAGAACTGATCAAAAACCGCTGTAAATGTGACCCCAAACTGATCACAAACTTATTGCAAAAATTGACTAGTAATTAATGCAAAAACTGATGCACAACTAATCCAAAAAGTGACCATAAACGGTTCTCAAGCTGATCGAAAACTAAGCTAAAACTGGTCAGAATTTTTGTCTCAAAATTGAGGCAAAATTCATGCTAAATTGATCATAAGCTGATGCAAAAGTATAGTTCTAGTGCCTCCGTCTGCAAACGCAAGCCTAATGAGGTGACGTCAGTTGCGAAGAGTGACACCAGGTGGTGAGGATGAGCCAGATGCTGAAAACGCAGATGAAGATAGCATCTGGGAGTGAAACGCCAGTTGTGGAGTGATGTCAGAAGGGTGGGAAGCAGCCTGGAACCAAATGCAAGGTGGAATTGCCTCTGATGAAGGTGATGCTTGTTGGAGAGAGACTCCAGATAGTGAGGAACCTTTGTGGGAGCTAAATGCAAGAAGGTGGAGCCGCCAAAAGGGTGGAGAATGATGCCAGATAGGGTGGATGGTGATGCCAAGAGAGTGTGGACTCCAAATGCAAGGTGTAGGAGCATAGAAGATGTTGCCAACAATGGAGGATGGATGCCAGTTGAAGAGGAGCACACTGCCACCATAAACATAGCCAACTAAAGACGAAGGTTGGTGCCAGGACAGTGTGGAGATGGTGGTAGGAGAGGAGAGAGAGAGAGATGATGGAAGAGAGAGAGAGTGCTAGAAGACTGACAAAGAGAGAGTGGGAGTGATGGATTGAAGGATCAGCCGCAAGGAATGAATGAGAGAGTGGCCTATAAATAGGCACAGTTATTCTAGGGTGGTGCCCCTTTTTGGGGCTGCAAACCCTAAATGCAAGATGGCTAGTACAGTGAATGTTTGAGTGGTACCCAAAAGTTGAGGAGGCTAACGTGAGGATTGACAGGTCCTACCCAAAAGTCTACTGATATTGGCTTCTCTTTTGGTTGGCAATTGCTAACCTTAGTAGCCTAGACCCATTAGATTGTCTATGGAGACTGGCCACTTAACTGGTTGGTGAGATTGTTAAGCCTAACTTGGTTTAGGCTGACCTATCTCTAGGGTGTGAAGATATATGAAAGGGCCATAACAAGTCTATGAAGATAATTAGACCTAGTTATGTCTAATGTCTATCAATAAAACCATTCTTACTATACAGCAAGAAGCATGTTTCATTGACCAGATTAGATTATCTAATGGGTTGTACTTTCTTCTTACTTTACAGCAAGCAGTTCAGTTTGAAGATTGAGCACTGATATTTTATCAGCAGAATTAATACGAACTGCTGTGGTTTGTGTTTCCAGGGTTAGTTTCCCGCAGTCTTTCGCATTGGAGATTTTTGTTAGAATTGGTGGGGAAGCTCGGTTCAAGCGGCTCTCTCCAGCTTTTTTGTATTCACCATCAGCCTCCAGTGTGCTTGAAGTGCAGGTTATTTTCTAGCTTGAATCATTGTATTGCCCATGTTTAGGATAATCCAGTGGTATTCAAGTTTAAATGTGCTTTAAGTGTTTTTGTAACTTTGTGGTTACCCTTCAACTTTTTGTGGGCCATGTGGTGTTGATGAAAAACTTTCTCAGTAGCAGGCAGCTTTGACAGATCATCTTGTTATAAGGGGTAGCTATCGTGCATTGTCACTCATCATTTATGGAAACTCTGCAAAGGAGTTGGGCCAATTCAATGCTGACCATGATATTGACAGCACCTTGTCAGAGCTTATTTTACCCACTGAATCAGCATTCAAGCTTGAAGATCTTCCAGAGGTCTTGCAAGATGAGACGGGAAAACCAAGAAAGATGGTTTCCCCCTTGAGAAGCTTGCAACTTGTTTATCAGGACCCAGAGCATTCAGTAGCCATGCATCAACTCCTTAGTCTTGCTGTGGAGATCACAAGATTTGTATCAGATCATGTGCTTATTAGAAGAGTTTTTGATATTCTCCTTTCGGCAGCCTCAACCGTATTGGCTGAACATGGGACTGAAAGTGGCTCTAGACAGTGGCCGTCACTAGCAAAAACCCCTGCACGAAGTCAAAGGAAGGTTAAAAATGGATTGAAACAGGCCAGAGATCAAATTCAAGGAGTTGGTGCTGAGCTACAGAGCAAGGGGCTACTTGCTGAAGACTCATTGACTCTGGGGAATATGCCTATAATTATGGAGACAATATGTGCTTGGATTGAGCTGAGCTTCCATCCATCTTCAACAGCAGCATCTGATGTATCTGTGGTATGTGCTAACTAAGCTTTATGTTGTGGTTGATTCTACTGGAATTAGTTTCTTTGCGTTTGAATCTTGTTGCATTGTCAAGCAGGAAGAGTACTTGATGGGGGGTCTAGCATCGGTACAGCTTCTGTGCACAGATGCTCACTGGTGTTTTAAGTTTGTTGTTGCGGGTGGTATGCATCTTCTTATTAATGTGCTACAGTTCGTATCAGCTGATTCATCTGCAACATCATTGCTTGTCTTGGGAGCAATGCGATGTGCTTGTCAATATGCTTTTGCTTGTGAGGCCCTTTTAGGATGGTGGCCTACTGGTACATCACTCAATCAATCAAAGGATTTTAAGAGCATTGGTTACCGTTCGGTTTTGAAGATTTTACTGCAGACCAAGAGACCTAATGTATCCCAACTTGCCTCTGAAGTCCTGCATCACCTCCATGCTTATGAAGTTGCTTCAGAGTTTCAGGTCATACTTCAAGTGTACAGTTTAGAAATGAACTTTATCTAACATCAGTGCTAACATTCTTGAACAAGGAGTTGATCTTATAAGTTGGGCTTTGAAACTTTTGCAGTGTGAAGTGGAATCTCTGCTGGATGTTTCTGTTATGCCAGATGATATGGTTGAAACAAAATTTTCGGAAGCAACTTTGAAAAGGCTCAATTTGTGTTTGCAAAAGCTCACGGTAGAGGCACCTTTCATGTCAAGTATACGCTGTCTCTCAAAATTGTTGTTCTGTACATTAATTGGTATCTATAATATTCGTCTTTTTATTTACAGAGCATATTGAAGCCCAAAGAATTTCCTCAAGATTGGTCACCTGCTCAAAAGGCACACTGGTTGATACTAGATGGGGATGATAATGCCTTTACTTTACCTCCTAGTGCAATTTTCAGCCGGATCACTGCCTCAAAATTCTCTTTGACTTTGAGAGATCTCAATACACACATTTTATCATGTTTGCAGGTATGAAGTTCAGTCTGATATGTGAAATGATTAGCAGTTCCATGTACCGTGTGAAATGTGCAGTTATGCAAGTCAGTGATAACGGCATTTAGTGGCTGAAATTGAAGTTGTTGATGTTTACTGGCCAGTCTTGTGCCAGCCCAGAATAAGTGGTCATTCCTGCCTTTCTTTGGGCCAGACAGCCTTTTAGCTCCATACTTCTGCATTTTTGAGGTTTAGATTGGACTAATATATGTGCTGCTTCCAGTGGAGGAAATCAGAAATGCCCACATGAGTGTTGTACCTTTACCACAGGAAAGGCGCTTTATATCGTCTATTTCAGCACTTTTTTCAGCTCCATGGATGAGGTCAACTTTTGGAAAATTTAAGGACTCTTTACTGGAGCTTATTGGCAATATGGAAGCCTTTATCCTGGCTTTGATCAATTCACGATCAGGTCTGTGCAAAGCACATTCATTTTCATATGTACAAGGCCAATTCTTTTCTGCTGCTTTCAAGTGGAAGCTTTGTTTAAGAGATCAAACACTATTGAACTGCAGGTCTCCTTTTTCTTGCATCTGATCAGGAAGCAGTTGCTGTAATTGTAGCTGGACTTTTAGGAATGGAAGAAGTTGATGGAGGGGATTGTATCAATCCAAGGCATGCTTGCTCCTTAATGTCAGCTGGCTTCATTTGCAAGACTGAAGACATTGGGCACATGCTACATACAAGCCTTTCAGTGGTAGGGCTTAGTATCAATGCCTTAGAAAGCTGACATAAATACGTGTCTTTTGTTCACATTCGAAAAAGCCTGTTAATAAATACATGCAGATTAATAGATGTATGCGTTTTCATTATTTAGAAAGTTGGAATGTATAAGATTATGGGTTGGACCAGAACATCCTAGCGCTTGCACTCTGCAAGCATCAGATCAATGTCAAAATAGATTCCCTGGGCAAACAGTACAAAATGGTTTACTTTCTGCAGTTCCATACGCTTGCAATGTCAAGAAATCAAAGTGAAGCTCTGTTATGTGATTGGGAATTAATTATTAACATGAAATCTCAAAGATGTTCTGTGGGATGATTCTGATTTTTGAGAAAACTTCCAAAGCAAGTCAGTCTCTGGTCACGTGTAGTTCTTAATACCTTCATTCATTTGGATAGAAAATCACCCAAACCCTGCTTCAATCATATGATCCCCATCAGACAGTACTCTTGAAGTCACTCTAAATAGTTCAAGAAAATTTCCCTGAACAATTAATAGGTGCATATATAGGTACTCTAATATCTGTGTCAATCCACTGCAGATTGCTGTGCTGGACCGCTTATTGTCTGCATCTCGCCATTCTGAGAACTTCTTGTGGCTGTTGTGGGAGTTGTCCGTATTCGCAAGGTGTGCTGGTTTTCAGTGACCTTTTTAGTAGCAATATGACTAAAAGCATTTTTGTGACAAGTAGCATAAGTTTGTGCAGGTCAGAAACAGGGAGACAGGCTCTTGCATGTATTGCATTTTTTCCAGAGGTGAGATGCGTCACATGTTATTTTCTGAAAAAGAAATACAGTTGCAACCAGTCTGATCTGTTTGTTTCTATTTCAGGTCTTTCTTGTCATTAAGGAAGCCTTGCAACCAGATTCTCATAATGATATACAAGGTAATGGTTTAACCCGAAAAGAAGAAGAAGGGCTCTGAAGTTGTTTCGTGCAAATATATGTATGACAATATTGAACTTGACGCTGCAGAAGTACGGGCTCTTAAAAGAGCAATTCTGCACTCTGCGGCAGAGATTATGCAAGTCATACTTACAGATCCGATAACGAGCAGTCTTGCAGCATGGATACCTCATGCTTTGTCCTTGCAGAAGGCTTTGCAGTCCTGCTCCCCGACAACCATAGACATAGCAGTTGGTAGTCAGTTTCTAGTCTCAGGGAGCAAAGATGCACTCTGTGCCCGTCTCCTTGATTGGGTTGATGCTGCCGTATTGTTCCAGAAAAAAGGACCAGTTGGACTTCTGCGATATGCTGCAGCATTGATAGTGGGAAGTGTTACATCAGTAGCAGTTGGTGGGGTACCATCCTCTGATCCTGTAGAAACAGAAAACACTCTTGGTGAAACGGCAGTGAATGCAGACCTTCCAACAGTCAATACGTTGTTGGGAAGGGGAGTCACATTGGGGGCTTCGGGAACTGTACTTCCAGATACTGCTATGATACAGCTAACAGTATCAATGCGTATCATGTCTGCAGTATCATGCCATCCAGTAGGTTCTTCATTAAGCACTTCTGAAGCTCTCAAAAGATGCTGTCATTTCTTCTCTTGGTGATATTGAGGGTTCTATTTTAATTGTCTTCTGTGAGCTATTTGATAGTTCATCCCTCTGCTTATTTATTGCTTTCTGAGCAGGGTGTAGCTGCAGTTCTTTATGGAGAAGGTGCAATGGCGATCTTGATTATTCTTTTGGAATATTGTGCTGGTGTCCTTCAAACTTCAACTAGTGACTATGGTACAGTTATTAAATACGTGCCTTATCTGTATGTTAAGCTCGTTGTCTATGCATGGACTCTGGAGTCTATTTATTTGTTCCTTTTGTGAAGTTTGGATTATGGTATGCATATGCTGGAACAGATTATATTGTTGAAGAAGATGGTGAAGCTGATGGAATAACTGAGATGATTTTAGAGCAACAAAGGGAGCAGTCCCTTCTAAGCGTGCTGCTACCATCCCTCTTACTACTACTGAGCATGCTCCGGAGACTGCAGGTAGTTGTTCAATGTATGCGTTTCTATGCTTAACCTGTGGACTGGAGGAATAAAAATGTGGCTGCAAGTTGATAATAGTTTGATTCCTCTGGGGCAAATAGTCTTTCGACAGGCATATGCTGTTGCGGTTTTTATATTCATGTTTTTGCCTTGTTCATCAATATAAAGTAAAATGCGATCAATAACTGCTGTTGCAGTTGACAGGTGAGGAGTATCGCAATACAAGACTTGTGGAGACTCTACTTCAATTGCATCGATGTGTATGGTATGTAATATCTGTGAACATTTGTATGTTGATGTACATTTGACATTGTGCTTCTCTCCATATACTTAGACATGTTTCTAAAGGCACAATTGTGGCTTGTTTGTCTTACTATCAAACCTTATATACTAGCATTACATTCTCGTTGCTCCCTCCGTCTGCAGCAACATTCCCCCCGGTATCACAGCAGCTAGCACGGCAGTAGTGACGTACAATGGAAACCTTTGGTTAGAGGCCGGTGCATTCTGCGAGTGCCCCCCAGGCAAACACCTTGCGTGTCGTCCTTTTTGAGGAACAACCCTTATCCGTCCGTGCCATTGAGTTGGAATTGAAAGAAACAAAAATCTTTGGACAGGTCGTAGGATACTCTCCATCCAGGGTCCAGCTTCGGGATTGGCTTCACTCCACGCTACGCATTGGCATAGCACAGATTGTAGAGGCAGTTCTCGTGGGTCAGGGGAACTTCATGGTGTGACTCACCTCCGCGAATGCAGCCCGTGAGTTAGTGGATAGCTCATCTTATGCTTCCACGAAGGGGGTCATCTATATGGTTCCTTGGTATAGTGGCTTCATAGTGGAGGACTTCGCGGTCCACAACAGGCTTCCTATATACTTCGTGACCCTTCTATTCCCTGGAGTGGCGGTCGAGTATTGTTAGTTAGTGGACTTCCGACGGCTTTTCGTCATAGTTCTTCCTCCCTCCTTCCCGGATGCAGTGACAGCCACACAAGTCCGGAAGGTACGAGTGGTTGTGGAAGATACAAAGAATATATCTAAGTTTCTTGAGATTGAGGCAGGCAGACACTCTTTTAGGCAGTAGATTATGGTTATAGGGTATCTTGGTCAGTGTCTACGATGCCATGACTTTGGGCATCAGGCAACTGATTGCATGCGTTTCGGAGCCAATGCGGTTTAGCTGGCAAATCCGCAGGTGGATGCTGACTGTTTTACATGGGTCCAACGATGACAGAGAGGGATAGGGCTAAGGACACGGTAGTAGAGAGCAGAAGAACAGACGACTGGCCTCCGTTAGAGCACCCCGCAATAGCTTTCCGCTCGTCCCACCTAGCAGGATCAAAGGCCTCCACCCCCACCACCCACTGAGGCGTCACATCCCCCCCCACCCGAGATCCCCTAGCCCCCTTGTCCACCCTCACGTTATGGATTGCTCCTCGACCCTATCCCAGAGCTTCCCCCTTCTGGGTCCACTTGCCCCCCCTCACACCCGCCATATACATCTGATCACCCCACCATCCCTCACTCTTCCTCTTCTCCCCCATCGACCAGCCCCCCTACTTCTCACGCAGTACATGTGTTCCTCCCCCCCCCCCCCCCCTTTCCCCACAGCCACTAGCTCATCTAGCCCAGCGGCCCGTCACACTTTCCCTCACAGGCGCAATTGCTCCCATACGAGTTTTTTCGGAGTGGTGAGTGGTGCTATTTGACAGTTGCGGAGTGCAGAGAGTTTTCACTTCCTTTGGAGGTGGGGATCTTCATGGTCCGCAAGTCAAGGAGCGGCGAGGTCCATTTACTAGCACCACCAGATGGACCAAACTATGCTTTTTTCTTTCAGAGATTTCATTAAGGAAACGATGACGACGGAGATAGAGGAGGAAGTGAGGGTCCAGGTTGCAGACCACATCTCCCAGTGGATGGGTGAAGGAGGGATAGCACTCTTTTTCTAGCAGTGGCCAGGGTGCATGGACATTAACTAGTGGGCTGGGTAGGAGCCGAGGTCCCACATTTGAGTATTATTTTTCGAGCCCCTACTCAGTGGAGCTCACAGATGAATGTGATCGAGTGGTTCCTTGCACAAGGTGCCTGCTTCTACCAGTGCAGAGAGTCACGCCTCTCAGCTTGGTTGATAGACGCCTTGGTTGTACCGCATGGAGCATCTATGACTCCCATGGTTCACTCGAGAGCCACCATGGGGGAATGGAGTTCACCCTTTAGGCATGCGGCCAAGTGCATTCGCATGCTCCATAGCTCTTTTTCTTCATCAGCAGCTTCCACACCGAACATATGCCTATTTGGTCAGTCACAGGTTTCCTTATGAGTCTACACCTTGCATCCTGGAACATGAGCAGCCTACACTACAGTGGGGCATGTGGTTTCAGGAAATTGATTGTTTGGTAGGAGCTGCAGCTTGTCCTTGCGAGATGGATCGATATCTTACTTCTTCAGGAGCATAAGCTCACCCCCTCCCAGGCCCATTGGGCGGGAAACATATCTCTAGACAGCTCACACATCTACTGGGAGTACTCCATTTGTGCCCATGGTAGGAGTGGAGACGTATGCAGTTCTATTCGCACGAGCCTTATTGCTTGTGTGCGAGACCACGGGACGATTGTGGCAGGGAGGGTTCTATGGATCACACTGGATTTAGGGGACTCATGCCTTGGAGTCCTCAATGTTTATGCTCCTATTGAGATTAGGGCATGCAACAGGTTTTGGATGGGTATTGTAGCAGGACTTCCAGAGGCGGACTCTTGGATTATTGGAGGGGACTTCAACAACCTAGAGGCCTTAGAAGATCAACAGGGTAGAGGCAAAGATTACTAGGGTATGGCAAGGGAGGAGCAGGAGGCATGGGAGGTCTTCCTCCTAGCAGTATAGGAGCACGTGATGCTTGGCGGGACCCAACTTTTCAAAGGAGGGAGAGGTTGCTGGACTTCTCTTGGGGATACAGGCGGTTGGGTGGAGCTCTTTTAGAGCGGCTTGACCCGTTCTATGTGGGAGAGTGGGGGTGCTCTCGAGGAGGCCAGGGAGGACAGGTTGCTGGCACCACTTTGCCTGATCATTGCCTGGTTCTCCTTACACTTGATGCTCTCGCTTCAGCCCTTGACACACGATCTTGTCGGATCCGTGACTCGATATATTGGAGGGAGGAGGCAGAATGAGCAACTCTGGAGTAGGGAGTGGGCCAGGGTGGACCAGATCGCAGAGGAGGTTGTAGAGGTCTTAGTCGAGTGGAGTAGGATCTGCGAGGAGGCATCCGTACAGGTCAGATAGTGTTGGGAGGACGAGAGAGCACTCCAGCGAGACCTAGTAGCCACTCAGAGACTACTCTAGGAGGCACCAGGGGATCCCACTCTCCATATGTAGGAGGTGCGTGCACAGGCAGCCCTCGCTGGTGTTGAGGACACGCGCTTTGAGTTCTCCTGCCGTACCTGAACAGGATTTGGGAGTGGAAAGGGGACACGATGTGTAGGGAGGTTTTTTAGGTGCATCAGCCTCACACCTTAGGAGATCAGATTCGTAGCCGTTCGTGATCAGTACGGGAGGATTCGCTCTAGCCCAGATGAGGTGATGGAGATTGCCAGTGACTTCTACAATCAGCTTTTTCAACAGGAGTCAATCTTAGCCAAAGTACATCGCTGTAGATAGCAAGTTTGGGATTGCATTCCATCCCTTGTTCGAGAGGAGATGGGACGCTCCCTCCTAAACCTCTTCACAGAGAAAGGGCTAGCTGAGGCCTTCTATGCACAGGATGGGCAGAAATACTTGGGAGAGGATGGTCTTTCTAAGGCCTTCTTCACTACCTATTGGGAGGTGGTGAAGGACCCCTACTACTTGCCTTTTAGGAGATTTTCAGCTGAGGATGGATGCCAGGGAGTTTATCGGTAGGTCTTGTCAGTCTCCTCCCCAAGGGGAGAGACCGGTTGGAGCTGTCCTAGTGGAGACCGATCATCGTGTTGTCAGTGTGGCCTATAAGGCACTGGCGAACATGATCGGTAGTCGACTTTGCCCCGTGCTTCCAGACATCGTTCATGACACCTAGACATGTTTTGTCCATGATAGGAGCATCCTAGACAACGTGTTCACTTTTTTCCAGGCGAACGAGTGGGCTCAGCACATTGGTCAGGGATTGACAGTACTCCTGGATCTTGAGAAGGCCTATGACAGGGTGGATTGGGGCTTGTTAGAGCGCACCATGGCGAGTTTGGGCTTCCCCTAGGCATAGATCAGTGGGGTCTCTGCACTTTACAGATCGGCCACTAGCAGGGTTCTCATTGGTGGCAGGAGAGGGGAGGAGTTTCAGCTAGAGAGATCTCTTCGGCAAGGCTTCCCTCTTGCCCCGTATCTGTTCTTAGTCTTTGCAGAGCCGATGTCTTACTTTTTCCGCTCACGTGTGAGTGGGCTACGTGGCCTTTGACTTTCGGTGAGGGAGAAGATTGAGTTGCTAGACTCGGAGTATGTAGATGATACCGCTCTTTATGTAGAGGATGATGAGCTTCTAGCGTTGCCTGTGGGACAACTAGAGGCCGAAGAAGGTGTTGTATTTCCTTTGGCTTTTGGCACATGGGGGTCTAGCTGTTGGGAGTTGGTTGGCTTAGATGCAGCAGGGCGGAGGTTGCAAGCATTGCCCACAACAGCACTTGGAAATGCCAAAGCACTGTCTTTGAACCTAATAGTTTGAAGTTGACCATAGAGGGTTACTACTGACATGGTCAACGGAGCCTTGTACGTAAGTGGTAACTTCTACCACACTTTTGAATCTCTCCTACTGGAGGTAATCGCCAAAAGGACTTCTTTTGGAGACGCATTGAAGAAGAGTAGTGTAGGTATGATAATCGTTTGTATCCCAAGTAAAAATTGCTTGCTCATATTAGTCTTTTTTCCAATCATTTGGAATAGGAGAGGGCATTCGGGGATGTAAGATGGCTCTTGAAATGACATACCATAGGTACCTTTGCACAAACCGATATTTCATGAAGGCAGTCCAAGTAAGATACTTGTCATTAGTAGAGCAACATCGAGGAGCCAGTTAGAGGTGATGGAGCGAAGGTGAAAAAAGGCAAGGGGTTTGAGAGAGGGGCACTTGCAGAGACGCAACCCAATACCGCAAGTTTAACAATGCAAGCAACCTTGGGTAAACATGAATTGTTGTTGGAGATTTTGATGGGCCTGAGGCTCATCTTGCAATTGGTTGCAATGACCTCGGAGTGAGTGGATAATGGATATGTGGAGCTTTGCCAAACATATATCAAGAGGCTCTTGCCACTAAAAATCATCTGGCAATGTGCGTGCCATAATGTGTGGCTCCCAATGATCCCCGAACGTCCAAGTGTGATATTGTGGGCTTGAGTATGTGGCGGCTAGGCATTGTATCAAGATTGACGAGAGGGCAAGAGCATGCCTCGATGGTGACTATCGTAATATGCATCTTTGCCTCATATTGTAGGTGGCGAGTAACTAATTGCCTACCAGTAGAAGGATCCCCAAGATATACTCCCCACACTAGGCATCTCCCAACATTGCTATGGGTACAAACTCCATCCTCTTGCATTTGGGCAAAGTAACTCTTGACTGTTAAGTCTCCATGTGCGAGGAGCCAAATGAAGGACATTTTGCTAGTTGCTAACTATCCAATAAGTGATGTTTAAAGTTATAGCGAAAAGTGTTCATGATCCTATGCTTCGACAAATCTCTGTTGTATGAGGGTACCTAATCCATATCCTCTTGAATATGGAATAAGTTTGTCAATGTTGGCTTTGTATGCTAGAAAACATTCTGGTTGCTTGGCTAAACTTCTATGGCTGGCCAAAGCTACTCTCTTGGATGTCACTTCTCACATAGTCAATGTGACCTTGCTGGCTGAGAGAAGTAAAAAAGCCAGTTGACTTGGAAGAAGCTCTCGTAGATCCAATGTGGATATTAGCTATATAAGCTAAGTATGACATCATAATAAAGAATGAGACTTGGGAGATAACTTGGCCAACCAAGAGGAAGGCTAATGGCACTCAGTGGCTCTGGAAGGTTTAAGTACAAGATTGATGAAACCTTAGAAAAGTATAAAGCTAGATTGGTTGCTCAAGGATTTTCACAGATTGAAGGGTTTGATTTTCGAGAATCATTCGCTCCAACTATAAGAATGACTACTATTTGCACAATACTTGTAGTAGCTACTTAAAAGAAGTGGCTAGTTTACCAAATGGTTGTTAAATGGACGTTCTTCAATGATGAGCTCAAGGAGGAGGTGTACATGGCTTAGCCATTGAGTTTTGAGGCTTCTCCATTGAAACGTCCCCCTAGGATTCAACTTGCATGTGAGATACGAAGTAAGCCAAACTCACAATAATAGAGATTGGACATCAGACTCACCTCCTAGCCATCGAGCCAAGCGGGTTCACCCCTAAGCTTGGGAGCTAGCAATACTGCGGGTCATGATCACAATTGAAGGGTTGGTGTCTAATACCACTAGCCCACACCATTCCGATGTTTGGATGCATTGATCAATGGGCCTAAAGAGTGGCTATCCTACAATGAATGTTCACAATAGAGCCTCGAGTCCTATAAATAGGAGTCGGCTGCTCTAACTTCAAAGTGTCCTTAGTGCATTCGTATAAGTCACTTCATGACCACTGTGACCAATGCTATTAGCGTCCATTGGGATGTCTAGGGACGTAATACTTGCCCCCTTATGAATGATTGCTATTCTCAGCCATATCATCAGGCATAAAGTGAGGAAAATGATGCTTCAATGAACGTATCGACTTCCAAGTAGTTTCTGAGTGGTTTTTCCAATTGATTAAATACTCGGGATAAACGGTTCGACAGGAGTGTTTAGTCCTTGAGGTCAAAAACCAATTCGGGTTCGAGTGAAATGTAACGAGCAGTATCCTCAAGCCACGGGGGTTGCTTAATTCGAACAACTTGCTCACCTTGTCCTAGTCGTTCTTTCAAACGACTCATGTGGAACACATGGTGAAATCGGATTTCCAAAGGTAAGTCTAACTCATAGGAAATACTTACTATCTTCTTGGTAATGTGGAAAGGATCATAATACCTCGAAGATAATTTATAGCACTTGTTGGTAGGCATTGAATCAGAGTCCTATAGGAGTATGATGTCGGTTGGCATAAAATGTGGCATGATCTTGAGCTATTTTAATGCTTTTCCTAGCCATCGTCAACATCTCTTGCATATTGTACGGAAAGTCAACTACAAATTGCATTTTCACTCCTTGAGCTTTGTGGTCACGAATTGTTGGTTTTGGCTCATAACCATACATAAGCAAAAATGTGCTATAGCTAATAGCGAAATGCTTAACACCGTTAAATAAGAAAACTCAATCTGAGGAAGATAAACGCTCCCAATTAGATTATGTGTGGGAGATATATGCACGTAGCATATACTTCATGTTTTGATTTATCCATTCGCTCTGCCCATCAGTTTCAAGATGTTTTGAGGGTGACATGGACAATTGAGTTGCTAGTTTTTGGAAAACCGTTTATTAGAAATGGCCGATGAGCTCAAGATTCTGGTCATTGAATATTTCGTCAGGTAAACCATAGTCTTTAAAGATGAAGGTGTTTGACAAAGAGACTAGCCAACTTTTTTCTTTTCATAGTCATCTTCGTAGAAATGAATCGAGCCATTTTCGTTAATAGGTTGACCATAACCTAGATTGTGTCATGACCTTGATTTGTATGAGGCAATCCCACTACAAAATCCATAGAAATGCTACTCCATTTTCTATTGGAAATTTGTAAAGGATGCAATATCCTCGCCGACTCGTGTCTTTTCATACTGATCTTCGTAGGAATGAATTGAGCCATTTTCATCAACCGGTTGACCATTACAAGACAATGCTACTACAAAATCCATAGAAATGTTGCTTCATTTTCTATCTTGAATTTATAAAGGATGCAACATCCTCGCTTGTCAATGCTGTTCATCTTTATTAAGCTACATAAATCTCAACCATAGTCTTAAGATGCAGCAAGCGACCAAGGTGAAAGTCCGATGTATGTCAGGGTGTCTAGTGCTTGTTGCATCATGACACTTTTGTAAAATTTTCTTGCAGATATCCTGATCAAGGCAGACATAATTTGCCTTGTTTAAAAAGCAATCCATTATGAATGGAATACTTTTCTGCCATCTTTTTCTTGGTAGGCAGCTTTCGGGCGTTTGGATCCCCAAAGTTTCCGAATCTAGTTGGTCCCTCTGGAACTAGTTGTGAAATCTTACCAAAGTGAAGATTGTTTTGGCAATTTCCTTTGAGAGAAATATTAAAATTAGTCAAAATTTCAAAGTAGAAGATGGCCTTAACTTAGAAATTCAACTAAGAGTATCGGTAACTGTATTTGTCGCGCACTTTTCTATAGTGAATTTCGAAGTCGAACTCATGCATAAGCTCGGTGCATCTTGCCTTATCGCCATGGAGATCAGGTTGATCACACATGTATTTTAGTGAATGGTGGTTCGGTTTAAAGAATAAATTGGGCACCGTACAAATAATGATGCAATACTTTTAAGCGCATGATGATTGCCAATAATTTCTTGTCTTAGGTGGTATAATGTGTTTGGGTGTCGATGAGCTTACTACTCTCAAATGCGATAGGTCGGCCATCGTGATAAAGAACAAGACCTAAAGCATAGTCGTTCATATCTATATGAACCTCAAAAGGTTTATTTTGATGCATAATATACAATAGACTTGTCAACTGGAGCTGCACCAACAGAAGCAAATAAATCTTTGCGAGATGTAATATGCCTAGAAGCACCACTGTCAAAAAACCAAGTGCCTGCATCGTCAATAGAGCTAAATGCTCGATCAGCCCAAGAAGTGTCATAATTGCATGTGTAATAGCAATAGTCCTTGTGTGCAACAATGGACGCGGGCTCAGTGGCAGTGGAAGGAGCATCAGAAAAAGACATTCTTGACTCGTCCTTGGCGATTCTCTCTCTACACTCAGTGATGTAGTGGCTTGGCTTTTTGCAATAATGGCATTTACCCTTTTTGGCTTATGTGTCCCCTGGTTTTTTACTTGCCTGTGATGTGCCAGAAGTCAAAGAGCTCTGGGGAGCATTCTTTACTTGGCTGCCTTTGCCCTTCTGTCTAGCCATAAAAGCTTGCTCAGAGGTTATGGCATCCACGCCACTATTTCTTCTTGTTTGCTTCTCTTCTAGAAGCAAACTGACTAACTGAAGAAAAGTGATTGGCTTGGCGGCAATCCTCATGGTGAAGTTTAAGACCGTATGAAAAGTCAAGTATGAAGGAGGTAATGAGTTCAATGTAGTAGATATCATCTGTGCATTCGAATAGTACTCGTCAACATTCATGAGTTGCTTACGCAAGTCCTGAATTTTGTTCAAGTGATCCTGAATAGAATCACCCTCATCCATTTTCAATGTCTCTGACTCTTTCTTTAAGAAAGAGATGCGAGTCTCATTCTTTCCTGTAAATATCTGCTCCAAAGTTAGAAGCTTCTCGTGAAGAAGCTGCTGAACGAATACGGGGGATGATGAATCTCTAAACTGCCAATGCAATCAGCGACAAAGCGTGTGCATCCCGTGTATCCCGTGTTTTTTGAGCTACTGAGCTTTGGGAAAGTGGCTGAAGTGGAGGAGGCTGAGGTGCACGTTGTGCACATCCTCCTCGAGGAGGAGTACTTGGAGCTACAACTCCAGGTCTAGCTTATTCTCCATTGACATAATCCCAAAATTTTTTTGCCACAAGCACATTCTTCATCATGAAGGACCAAAGTGAGTAATCTATCCTCCTTGGATACATAGGTAAAGACATCTCCTCCCTGATTTGCCATGATAAGCAATTACCAAAAGCAGCAAAAGCGCAATGTCAAGTGGGACCAAACTAGAAAGCTCAAAATTTCCAGAAATTACAGCAGATAAATTGCTGCAATTAGATGCACTCTGTCAAAACTGTCTTTAATGCACGCAGTTCAAGGTGCATTCAGTGTTCAGCAACACTGAATCAGCAAAATCCCCAAAATTTCTTGCCCCAAATTTGTTAGAAACAGTCTATCAGTGACTGAAACTACAGTATATGTACCAGTGTCCTCAAAAAACATAAAAGCCCCGAAATGTCTGATAATTTTGCCCAGAAATTTGTATCCACCGTTTTCGAGACAGGTATCCAAAGTTCTGTGTCTGCTTGGGTAAAAACCCCCTTAGCTTGAAATTAATTCTGGAACAAAAAGGCAAAATATTTAAAAAAAAACCTCAGAAATGTTGAATTGACAAGCTAGTAGCCAGCGGCACAGGTACAGACACAGGCGCAGGTACAGGTACCGGTACAGGCAAGCTGGCGGGTATCAGAACCGTGACAAGAGGGTGCAGAATGGACAGGTGTCGTAGGTGAGAGGGGCGGCAGGTAGCATGGTTGCTGGCAGGCGGCATCCCTAGGCAAACAGGTGAGCTGCGAGGCAGAGAGGTGGCAGTGCAGAGGTAGAGGTGGATGCTGACTCACAAGCGGTGCTGGGCGCAGCGTTTGGCAGGTTGCAGAACGACGGGCAGAGCTCTGATGACTGGTGGCACTCTGACGATGGGAGGTGGAGGGGGCGTTTCTCAGGCGGGTTTGCTACCAGGGGGCAGGCGTGGCCAGAGGCAGCATGACTGATAGGAGCTGGCGCTTCGGACGGGACTGGCGGGATGTTTTGCAGTCTGGCAGGGCAGTTGGCATGGCATGAAACTGGTGTGAAGAGAAGCAGGTCTTGTTTAACCCGCTCATGAAGATGAAAAGAGTAATGATTATTTCTTTGCTTGGCCATGTGGACCATCAGCTGTAGGAACCACACCAAAAACAGTCAAGCAAACAAGCCCTCAAGTGGCTACACATGCAGCACTACCAATGGTCATGCAATCGGGAGAGAGTGAGACAAGTCGACGTGTCTCCACTAGCATTTCCAAGCCGAGACAACACAACAAAGAGCTGGATGAGCGCACGTGTGCATATGGAGTTGACTTCCTCACCTACGATTAAGACTTGGAAGGCTAGCCACCTCAAAAATGATGCATGGTCAAATCTTTTTTGGCCACATGTTATCTTCTTTTTTTGAGAAGAAGGGCTGAATCATAAAGCCTTCCACCTTTTAAAAGACTTTTATTAAAAGCTCTGTTTTACTCTCAGCCCAAGGATACCCCTCTGCTTTTAACCCCAGAAAAAATAGTTCAATGTTGCATTAAATGTAAATAGTTTTTCAATATTTTTAATTGTTTCTACTCTCCTCTCTTGCGCTCTTTTATCTCTAAATCATCATTTCTCTCTCTCCCCCCAAATCTCTTCTAGTGAAATCCTAATCAAGCACTTAATTACAGCAATTCATAAATCAACAAAACTCAAAATGCACACTTACCATAATAATCTTGGGCATTGGATACCTTCCTCGCACAAAAACAAGCGCCCCTTGCGGTATTTCTTTAACTTGCATACCTATTGGATGGGGTACAAGTAAGATTTTTTAATCTACTCCGTTGATCCAGAAGCCCCTTCCTAAAACAACTGATCAATAAGACTTTCAAGCAATTTTGTTGGGTATTTCACTTACGCCTCACTTACACCTACGCTCACATAGGAGTATCGGTGATCACTAGGACACTGGGACACTTTTTACTCTCGGTAGGAGAGGTTTTTTCCCCAAGACTTATGGTCTCATTTTGTATATACTTATGTCACACACTTACGGGCACTTATCATGTTCGAGTGTGAACATCCCCTACAACCCTAAGGTTTAAGGGTTGTACCTTGTACTTTCACTACACACTCTTTCAATCTATTGCATTGGGTGTCGTGCTTTACTCTCACATTGTCTATTGATTTTTGTGCTAAGCTTCCAAGTCATTGAAGATATACTGAGAGCTCACTATTCTTGAGAACCAACAAGGTGGATCCAGTATTTGTTCTTAGTAGAATTTTCCTTCAATGCATCATATCACGACAGTATTCAAATGACTCCATTTCAAGCATTGTATAGGCAAGGTTGTTTGACGCCATCAAATTTCTCTGATCCAACCCTAAAGGTTGAGGCTTCTAAGAAAATGCTAGAAGACACAGATGTTCAGGTCAAAACTATGAGATAAGACATCCAAGTTACCAAAGACCACTAGAAAGCTTATGCTAATCTAGGACGGCTAGATAGTTATGTTTGCAATAACAATAACCTTATTGTTAGCATGAAATTTAATGTTAATACTTTTATAAACATTATTTATTTAAATGAAAGCAACATTTAATGTGTTATTAACATCAAAATTAATGATAACATTAACATTAAATACAAAATTATTGTTGATTGAAATTTTGATGCCTCTTTGGGCAACAAGGCTCCAACTTTTGCCATGGTTTTGCCATAGCCATGGAGTGGTAGTGCCCTAGAGTCTGATTGTCAAAGCCATTGAAAATCCTTGCATACAAGTATCACCCCAACACATAACTGGACCAAGAGTATAAAACAAGAAACATATCTTCCTTTGATAACCACCATCCACATTGCCAACAGTGTTGTACACCAGTATTAATGAGATAAAGGTGTACCTGTCAAGCGTGAACTATCAGGTTTCGTGAATAAAAGTGGTCTTGTGCATGTCATCGGATCTTGTGTCCAATTGCAGGTTGATGCTCTAATACCAATGAAACATCCCCCTAGGATACAACCTATACACGAGACATGATACAAGCCAAACTCACAATAATAGGGACTGGATATTAAACTCACTTCCCAGCCATAGAGGCGAACAGGCTCGCCTCGAAGGCTAGGAGCTAGCAACACTTCGGGTCATGACCATATCCCAGGGGTTGGCGTCCCTTACTATCACTCCACACCATCTTAGTGTATGGATGCGTCACTCAATGGGCCAAGAGTCCAAGAGTGGTGATGAGACAATGAATGTGTACAATAGTGTCTTCAGTGCTATAATTAGGACTCGGCTGCCCTAAGCCCAAAGCACCCTTAGTGCATTTGTAGTAAGTCACTTCATGACCACTATGACAAATGCTACTAGTACCCATTTGGATGTCTAGGGATGTAACATCCATCTTGAGAGTAAATTTTGGAAGTTGAAAAAGGCGTATGGGTTGAAAAAAGCCCTTAAAGCATTGTAGGAACAAATATGTAAAATTTTTAAAGCTTAAACTTTAAAAGATGTGGTTGACTGATATCTCCTTGGTCCACATGCCTTTCATTCAAGAGATACAGATATAGAATTATTTCAATCATAGTGCTGCTTCACCCATCATAATAATGGCTTTTTTGCTGAAGTAATGGCAATTTATGAACTTTCTTCTCATCACACTAATCCAAGAAGATACATTTGGTGCCTTTCGATTTAAACTTGTTCTCTTGCTTATATAGAATATGTACATAACTTGACATTCAAAGTTTGAAGTGTGACATTAATGGTTTATTACCATTGTGGGGCTCATGAGATGCTTTTCCCTTGAGAGTCTTTGTCTAGCTATGGTCAAGAATGTAAATTGCAACTTCGGGCCACAACTGGTGAGACAATCCCTTACCCTTATGCATGCAGCTTGCCATTTCCACAATGCAATCTCGGCATTGGATAACACTGCTTTGCTATGGCATGTGAGGTGTCTTCAGTTGATGTTTTATCCCTTTGCTTGCGAAAGTCTTTAAACTCCATTGAGTTGAAGTTTCCATGAAATAAAAAAATCATCCCAAGGCTTATGTAGGTATCTTACTGCACACATCAGTATACACTATAGGTGACTATGAAGATATGATCTATTAGATTTGAAAAGCTTTCACTTTTGAGTTTGGAATAATAGACTTGGGCTTGATATACTATTGTTTGGGGATTGTGTTCCTTAGGCGCGGAGAGATAGAGAGAGTGAGAGAGAGCACAGTAAAGAGTGTGCACAATTTTAGGTACAATGACGAGCATGTACCTTTAGGTTTTTAGATAGATATATATGTGTAAGTACAAGTGCTAAGGGTGTGTTAACACCCGAGCACATTTAAAGGCACGAGGGCCTTTATTCCCAACACCACCAAGGTGAATTCATGAAGGAAGAAGAAAAAGAAGATACTTCCGCTACCATCAACAACTTTGGTAGATTGTTTTAAAGAATGTGTTCCCATAGTGGATTTGCTTTGTGAAAACCCTTGCGAAAGATGTAAAGTGTCAAGCTTTAACTTGACTAGGCTGCCTATGAGCTAGTCTCCTGGGCCATGTTATCTGTAGGGGGGGCAAAAGCCAGCAAGTGTAGGAACTCATCATTTGAGGGGGGGTGTTGAGAAATAGACAAATGATGTATGCTCTAGGAAGAGCTGTCTTGAATAGTGAGGTATCCTTTGCTCTTCCTTTACTGCGTTGGGCTTTCGTCCATCTCTAAGTTTACAAGTATTAAGAAGGCCCAACTTGCTTGCCTTTGGACAATGGACTAGGTTGAACAATCTGCCCCTCCAAGAAGATTGGGGTGGGTCCTGATGGCTGTCCGCGTGCTGATCCACCAGGGTGCTCCTGGTTCTGGACATTTGGCCATGAGGTGACCCAGTTAACCACAGGAGAAATAGTGGCCAGCAAAAGTACCCCATTCGAGCCGGAACGAAAGGGGCTGCATACCTTTACAGTTGAGGCACAACCAACTGGGTTGCTTCCTTGCAGTATGCTACAGCATGCATAGTCTGTTTTAGTTGGCTTCCTTCAGACTCGGGGGTACCAACACATGGCCTTTGGCAGTTATCGCATTGTTGAGAAGGGCCTAATAGACAACCGGGCAGTTCTCCACTTCCACCCACATTGGATAGTGGTGCTTCAACAAACATTGAAATTTTGGTAGGGGGTGCCATGAGACAATATGCACCAACTGTTTCACAAAGAAGAGGGACCGCTTTTGGATGAGGAAATCCCAAGCGGAAGAGGCGAGAAGCATGACCTCATAAAATCCATGTGGGTGAGCAAAGATCTCCACACAATCAGTTTGAAGAATGATGGTCAGCCATTGACGAATCCTGGTAGGCATGAGAATCCGACCCGTGAAGAAGAGGATCACCCCTTCCTCATGAAAGTTGAAAACCTGAAAAGGAATCTGCATAGGTAGGGATAGCTTTCTGGTTATAGTTCTCATATTCTTCCAAGATAGTATTCGCAAACTCGAGCAATGGTTCCCAATTTTGTTCTGCAAATCTTGTGAAATAGAGGCCACCTAAGTGTATGAGCGAGGCGGAGAATCACTTGGGTCACGGACCTTAGGGGCAGCATTGAATCAGCACGGTTACGGAGCTCAGGGGCCATCTCCTTGGTGCAAGGCACCATGTCTTCTTCAATAGCCTCTTCTTTCACGTCCATGCTTTGACCCAAGGCCTCAGCAATCTGATCCATGGCACCCATCTTTACGCCTGCCATGAAGAACAAGGGCTGTCAAAAGACCATTCTTACTCTTTCACTTTCTTGTGCTGCCTGGCCCCTATACATAGCAGCGGGCTGCATGCTGGCCAACAGGCACTAAAGGGTCTATTGAGACATGCCACAGGTGTGGTCGACAACAGGGCTGCAGCGCGGGATAAGAGGACCAAAGGGCGGTGTCGCAGGCTTGTAGCAGGGTTTCACAGGACTTGTGGGCAAGTAGGCACAAGACAAGGGGCACAAAAAACAAATCCCCCTCACACCTACCCCCCCCCCCCCCCACACACACACACACACACACACACACAAATAAAAACAATATTGCGTTTATCACTGATATTACTAGTTTATCAGCTTAACCTTTTCAATTTAAACGGGTCGAAGAAGACTTGCTGTTCGAAATTTGTGGACTCCAGTTGTTTTACAGTTTGAATCATATGAAAGCGTTCTTTATTCTCTCTCTCTCTCTCTCTCTCTCTCTCTCGTAATGGATGTTATACTCTCTCTCTCTCTCTCTCTTTTTCGTAAATCTCTCTCTCTCTCTCTCTTTGTCGCGTGTCTTGTCTCTCAATTCTGAATGGATGATTATTTTTGCAACTTTGTTGGACTGAAGTCTGAAATTTCTGAGGTTTTGAGAAATGTCAGATACATTAATAGTCGTTTAACTCTCAAATTGTTGAGAAACACTCTTTTCCCCTTTAGTATAAGCTCAAGGATATCTGAAACCTTTGATTAGAAGTCTAAAATTTTCAGAAATTTTTAATGTTAACTGCCACTAAACTCTCAAATTCTTGAGAAACACTATTTTCCCCTTTAGTTTTGCTTTGAAATCTCTGAAATGTCTGATTTTACAGCTGAAATTGATATTTCAGCTAGCCAAATTAGTTGCAATGTCTTCATTTGATGAAGCTTCATCCCCATTCTTTTGCTTCAGGCCCATACAAATGGGAAGAAAGAAAAAAGTGGAATGGGAATTTCTAACAACTGTGAGGCAATGTGGAAGGAGGCAATTAACACACTTGAGATTGTAGTTTTCATTCAACTTGTTAGCTTGCTTACTCAATTTTGTATAAACTACTAGACTTTTTTTTTTTGCAAGTAAAATGTAGCTAATTATATTACTTAGAAGGCTGATTACAACGAAGTGCGCATGCTCAATAGACTAGCTGGAGCTGATGCAAATCACAAATCCCTCATGTATACAAGCCTTTGAAGGCGGTCTGGGGGGGATGGGGGTAAGAAGCCATGGAGGGGGGTGTATCGCCATTTGGGGCTGCCCGCCTGTAACATGAAGAACAGGTCAAAGTGTGCAGAAAGTGAAGACGGAGCTCCTGACGAGCTCGAGACTCGCCTTACACCTCGTCCCACTGATTGCGGAGAGAATGGATGATGGAAGTCCAAAGCTTTGCTAAAGTCGTCTGTATTGAAAGCCACTCCTTGCCAAAAACCTCTTGACCGTGTGCCTTCCAAATGTGCCATCCTGTAAGACTTTCCATGTTCTCCCATAGCTCCGAGTGCTTTGTTGTGGGCTCCAATACTTGGCGGTTGGGTAAAGCCTCCAAGCCGACCACAGCGTAAGACCGAGCCTCAATGATAAAAATCATATCGTGCATCCCGGCCTCATACAAAAGGTGGCAGCCCTAGCTGATAGCCTGCTAGCAAAAAGCCCCCCATGAGATACATCCAAGGCAAGATGCCACATGGCGGAGAATACAATAGGCTTCTCTCCACATGAGCTGTGCCGCCTCGCAAGACCAAAGGCAGTGCTTTGGAGTTTCCAAGTACTGCTGTGGGCATTGCTTACAACCTCCATCATGCTGTATCTGAGCCAACCAACTCTGAACAGCGAGACCACCATGTACCAAAAGCCAAAGGAAATACGACGACACTCTTCTCAGCGTTGAGCTGTCCCACAAAAGAGGCGCCAGAAAGTTGGACGGAAGGCATCCTTGATGCTATGCTGCGCTCAGTATGTGCTACGTGAAGGTGCCCAATCCAAGTCCTTCCCTATTAGTACTTGTCTACCAATCTTGGATGTGTACTCCAAGAACCTCAGTGGCTTCTTGGGGACCGCGCAGGCCGGCTATAGCCACTCGCTAGGGTTCCACTCTAGCTCATCAAGTGGCTTGCACTCCCATATCCAGAGGCGCCAGTCTTGGAACTCCTCCCAGAGCACATTAGGGTCCAGTCGCCAGGTCTTCTCGTGGAGACCAACCACATGAATCCTCCTCCAAGAAAGAACAACAATCTCCTCATCTTGTTGCCCTCTGTTAAGGATCAAATGCCCCCCATCCTGCACTGTGAAGAAAGTCTCGTAAGTAGCACTGCCCACTCTATGTGCCACCTGTAAGGGGATACATGTCGTTGAGAATCTAGCATCCCACACCTCGCCAAAGCTCCATCGGCTCTTGGATCGAGGGGTCATTGTTGAGGGATTGCTCAGTCAATCTCCCTCCTCCTCACCTCAGCTCCTCACTCACAATATGATGCTCGTTGGAACACCTCTTGATTCGCCATCCTGTATACTTCCCGCTACGTCTTGATAGTAGGGACATGGCTAGCCTCCCAACGAGCCCACTGAATGTGGGGGCGCTCGTCAATCTATATCTCATTGCGATCTCCTACATGGGGGTTCTAGACCAGCGGCTGGCAGTCTATCTCCTCGTGGCATCCGTGAGGCCTTTGAACTAGGGCCTCGCGAAGGCCTTGCCACACTCGAAGTAAGCTACGGAAGAAGGAAGATTTGGGCCGCGTGACCTGGGCAGTCTTGAAGATCTATCTCAAGGATGTCATCCAACCACCACCTAGCCTCGGTCTACACTCCTGCAGACCCTCTTGCAGAAGGACCTTCTAGGTCTGTCCACCTAGTGTGAGACTGCCCAAAAGGGCCAGACTCTAGAACTCTGGGTTGATGATCCCAAGACATCCCTCAAACCGATGGTGGATGATGGTCGCCCATGCCACCTTGGCCTGGAAATCGTTGCGTTGCGTGCCCTAACCTCCGTAGGAGCATAGACATTGAGGACTCCATGGCATGAATCCTGTAAATCCAGTTTGATCCATAGGACCCTCCCTGCCACAATCATCCTGTGGTCTCGCACACAGGCGGTAAGGCTCAGGCCAATAGAGGTGCATATGCCTCCACTTATGCCGTGGGCACTGATGGAGTACTCTGAGTAGGTGTGTGAGTTGCTTGGAAGTACGTTCTCCACCCGATGGGCCTGGGCGGGGGTGAGCTTGCGCTCTTGAAGAAGTAAGATGTGGATCCCTCCGGCAAGTGCAAGCTACAGCTGCTGCCGAACAATCAATTTCCTGGAGCCACGTGCCCCACTGTAGTGGAGGTTGTTCACATTTCAGGATGCTAGGTGCAGACTCGTGGGAAAACCTGACTGTCCAAACAAGCATCTGTTTGGTGTGAAAGCTGCTGATGAAGATGAGGAGCTATGGGGCATGCGAATGCGCTTTGTTGCAGGCCTAGAGGGTGAACTCCATTCTCCCATGGTGGCTTTCGGGTGGACCATGGGGGTAAAAGATGCTCTAGGCGGTACCACTAGGGCATCTATGAGCCGGGCTAAGAGGCGTGACTTTGTGCATTGGTAGAAGCGGGTAGCTTGTGCGAGGGGCCACTTGATCACATCCATCGGAGAGCTCCACTGGGTAGGGGCTTGAAAAATGATGCTCAGATGTGGGACCTCGGCTCCAGCCCACCAGTTAATGCCCATTATGCACCTTGGCTACTACTGGGAGAATAGTGCTAGCCCTCCTTCACCCATTCACTAGGAGATGGGGTCTGCAACCTGGCCCCTCATTTCCTCCTCTATCTGTGTCATCGTCCAGTCTCTTGGATGAGAGATCTGAAAGAAGAAAGCATAATTTGGTCCATCTGGTGGTGCTAGTAAATAGACCTTATGGCTCCTTGACTTGTGGACCACGAAGATACCCACCTCCAGAGGTTGTGGAAAGTCTTCGCGCTCCACAACTCTCAAATGGGACCATAGACCATTGCGGAAAAACTTCTGTGGGAGCAATTGCGCCTATCGAGGAAAAGTGTGATGGGCGGTTGGGCCAGATGAGCTAGTGGCTAATGGGTGGGAGGGGGACACATGTACTGGGTGAGGATTAGGGGGGTTGATCGGCGGGGAAGATGGTGGGTAAGACGATGAGTGAGGGATAGTGGGTGATCAGAAGTATGAGGTGGGTGTGAGAGGGGGTGAGTGGCCTTGGGAGGGGGAGGCTGTGGGATAAGGTTGGGGGGAATCCATAAGGGGGGGGTGGGCATAGGGGTTGGGGGATCTTGGGTGGGGTTGCTTGTGAGGCCTTAGTGGGTGGTAGGAGTGGAGGCTTGTGATCCTGCTGGGTGGGAGGAGCGAGGTGGGGGGGGGGGGTTTGGTGTGGGGTGATCTAATGGGGGCTCAATGCCCACCCTCCTGCTCCTTGTTGTTGTGGCTGTGTGTGAGGGGCTGACTGAGGCCCCCCCTGCCGTCTTCCTCTCTGTCGTCGTTGGACCCGTCGAAAACCATTAGTATACACTTGCGGGTTTGCTGGTTGAGCGGCCTTGGCTCCGAAATGTGTGCGATCTTCTGTCTGATGCCCCAAGTCATTGCATCGCAGGCATTGACGAGGTTGCCCTATCACAATAATCTCCTGCCTGAAAGAGTGTCTACCTACCTCAATCTCAAGAAGCTTAGGTATGTTCTTTGTATCTTTCATAGCCACCCGTGTACCTTTGGGACTCCTGCGGCTATGATTGTATCCTCAAAGGAGGGAGGAAGAACCGTGTAGGAGAGCCGTCCAAAGTCCTCCACTAACTGATGATACTTTACCGCCATTCCGGGGAATAGAAGGGTGAGCGGGTGTCTAGGAAACTAGTTGTGGAGCACGAATTTCTCTATTGTGAAGCCACTATAGTAGTGAACTATATAGATGACCCCCTTCGTGGTGGCATAAGGTGAGCTATCCACTAGCTTATGGGTTGCATCCATGGAGGTGAGTCTAACCATGAAGATCCATTGATCCATGAGAATTGTCTCCAGGGCCTGCGCTGTGCCAATGCGTAGCGTGGAGTGAAGCCAATCCTGAAGCTGGGCATGGATGGAGAGTGTCCTATGACTTGACCAAAGATTTTTGTTTCTTTCAGTTCCAGCTCTGTGGCACGGATGAATAAGAGTTGTTCCATAGAAAGGAGGAGGCGCAAGGTGTTTGAATGGGGGAACACTTGCACAATGCACCGACGTGTTTGACTAGAGGTTTCCATTGTGCGTCATTGTTGAGGACCTACCGAGCTAGCTGCTGTGACCGAGGGGAATGTTGCTACAGATGGAGGGAGCAACGGGGTTGATTACTTTGGGCTGTCGCTATTTAGAGGCGCTGGTGGCGGAGCACGCGGGGGAGTAGACGCCGGAGTGGAAGAATGGAGGCAACGCCTGTCCACAGGTGGCGGCGGTGGCTCGTTGGGGATTGGCGGCAATCATCGAGAGAGAGGTCGAGGGAGGCAGCTTGGAGATGAGGAGAGGTCGAACGATAGGGGAAATGGTGGCGAGGATGGAGAGCACGTGCGGTTTGCTTGGCGAGGATGGGCATGCAGTGCACCATGGCGACATGGCAAGAGAAGCGTGGGACAACGCGGGGGTGCGACGGCGGCAGTAGGAGGGATGGAAGGGGTATCACAAAATAAAATACTAGACTTCGAAACTTTTTGTTGTTTTTTAAGATAAAAACTAGGGCAACATATGATTCAGCCCCAGGGTGTGAATCATACTCCAATCATAATTGCATACCCGATTGTGTATGATGTATGATTGCCGCATGAAAAAACTATGATCGGGGATGTGTGCATGTGTGTTGTGGGAGAAGAACCCTAAAAAACACCTACAACTACCCCAATAGCAACCCCAAATGGCCACAAGCAGGCACTTTTAAACAATTGAACAGTTTGGATCGGACGTGATGACACTTTAAAATGATCGGACAGTTTGGATCGGACTTGTTGTACTGGACAGAACAGATTGGAGGAGTCGATCTGTCCATCAGACGTGGACAACTAGGTGATGCATATGATACAACATGGGCTTCGAACCTTCGTGTTTTGAGTGCCAGGGATGAGGTGAGTCAGCACATACAGTAGGAAGGAGGACAATAATGATCTCTGCAGGCTGTCAATTAGCAGCGCTCCGAGTGTAGGTACATTGACGTAAAACACAGGGCAGCAAGTTGCGAGGTATTGACAGCATCAGCATGATCACTAGAAGCTGAAAATTACAGTGATCAGTAGGGTGAAGGCTGGTTGATGATGGGGATAGAAGCTAAAACCTCTAGATGGGCTAGCGACAGCAGGCTAACGGAAGGCGAAGGCTGGTTGGAGTTTTAGACAGGCTGGTTGGGCTAGTGACAACATGCTAACGCTAGGCAAAGGCTGGTTGGACTTTTAGACAGGCTGATATGACCTGGAAGGGTGTTGGCAGCACCTGGGATAATCTGGCTGGAGAAGAATGGTCACGGTGGCTGACCTCTGGATGGGATGGTTACAGCAGGCTAATGCAGGGTGAAGGCCGGACAGGTTGGGATGATCTCCAATGTACTATTTATAGAGGCTGGTGAAGAATGGTCAGGGATGGTCAGAATACCCTCAACATTTACTATTTATAGAGGATTTGGGCACTTGTGTTATTGTTAGAAAATAGTGTCTTTTATTGTTGGCATTCATTAGTTAATTTTCTTTTCTAGGACTTCTTAAAGGAGAGTAACTCAGTAAAGTTGTGGTTCAACACATCTTACTCAGCTTTGACAAGGTAGACAAGCCTAGATATATGTCTCTCTCTTTGCATTAGTGAGCTAGTAAAATGTGCTGAATAGCAGATAAAGTGGATGCCCTTGCTTGGTGTCCAACATATGAGGTGCATGATTAGAACCTGTTTTATAGAAAGAGTGATATGTAGGCAGTCGTCATTAGAAGGTAAACACCTTGATGCAATAGTTTCGATAGGAACATTGTTTCAATGAATCTACTCAGAGGAGTCGCGCAAGGTTTCTATACATGGGGATAATGTGATCAAAATGGATGATGTCATGTGATATTGCTCATTTGAGTAGGGTTTCCACTTAAAGATTATGGCCCCCTTTCACGAATGTATATCTATTCATTTAATTAGTGTTGTAATATATTAGGAGGATCATTTTCACTTTGGGTTCCGTTAATTCTTTTGAGTTGTGTGTTTTTCTGGATTAGTGTCCGACTCTCAGCAAGCTTCACATGGCATGTCATATACAGCATTTATTACTAACATGTGTTACAACATGATGATGTTCGTATGATATAGATAAGAGCCATGATTATGGGTCACATGGCAAAACATGTTTATGGCACATCACCTGTCACATCATAGTGCATGTTATTTCACATATCGAATCATATTGCAAGTCACTACACAACTAGGGTTAGGGTTATTGATTAATGTATGACATGCACACAAACCCTAGTCCCTACACAAGAAACAATAATGCATCCATACTCTATGTAAAAGAGTATGTGATGATTGCTTGTATAGCTCTATCCATAAAGCAAGAGAAGGGGCATTACATGTGTATTTGCTTGAGAAGGATTGCTAGATTGATGATATATAGAAAATTTAAGGTGATGATTATGCCATGTTTGATTCCAGAAAACTGTTTATGGAGGTACACAGTTCTTAAATGAGTAAGTTAAACCACTTATGCTTATGGTTGAGGAAGTGTGCATTCTGCAGTGAAGAACATTGACTAGGATAATGTATCATGCTTCATTAATGATTCTGTTCAATGCCTATTCTTACTGAATTAAGTTTCTTCTGATGGACAGTGTGCGTCTGGCCTTGAAAGTTACTGTCCTGCCGCAAGCTGGTGGAATGTTACTATTGTCATCGGTTTCAAGTGTATTAGCATCAATTTTGGCTTGTTGGCCTGTGTTTGGTTGGTTGCCATCATTTTTCCCAAAACTCTTAGGCATAAATGTCAGCGCCCCACAGTCAATCAATGTATTTCCTGTCGAGCCAAAGGAGGCTTTAAGCATTCTGTGGCTTCTGGTGAGCAGCTTGTCTTTGGGTCAGCATCAAAATACCAGCTGTTGTAGTGTTAATATACTCTCTCTTGTATTGTGTTTGGCAACAGATTAACATTGTCTTTTTTTCTGACAGGGGGACATGCTGCCTGAAGAAAATCCCCGCCTGTGCACAAATGTGGTTTTAGAAAATGATATTTTTAGAAGTTTAGCTGTTCCAACATTACTGGGCGTCAAGAGCATGGCATTTGTGGGATGGCATTGTGAGGCTTCTGATTGTCATAAGCTAATTCAAGCAGCTGGTCCACACCTTGAGCAGATTGCTTTGATGGTTTCTCATTTTTCTTCCACTGTAAGATGCTCTGATGCTGTATAAATGCCCTTTCTATGTGTGCTTAAGAGACCTAAACTGACATGTGAAGTTTCTGTATACCTGCTAGCTCTATTTTGGATTATGGTTTGGTGAAATAATCCTATTGAGGACATCACTTGTAAGTAATGAAACGATATGAATAGCAATTCTATCTAGTCTTTTTTAAAAGGTCTGGACCAAATGTCAAAGCTCAGCATTCAATGCAAGTATCGGTTTGATCCCATAGAGTGCATTGATGGACAGACGAGTTCATTGTCTCAAACAAGATTGACAAATTGATTCTTTGAATTGACATTCATCCCTCAACTAAGCTCTTTATAAAGCTCCATAGTCAGCAATGTCTTGAAAAGTAAGAAAGACCCTATATTCTGGATTCTTGCAAAGTCACATGAAAAAACTAATTGGAAGTCGTGCTTTTGGGGCATAGTGCCATGGCAACATCATTGAGTTGGGTCTCGTAGTATCGACAGTGAAGCTGTAGGCTTGTCCATTGGGCTTGGCAAAGTAGAGACACTAGGAATTTCAAAGGCAAGTTCTTATGCCGATGATTGTTTCCAAAATCTCTTCCACACGTGTGACATTACCATCTGTTTTTTAAACCTGATGCGTTGCTGCTTTCTTATTGGACTCCTCTATCTCATTGTCTTCTACATTGCAGGTCCATGGGCTGAAAATCCCTATACACACAGTCGGCAACATGTGTTACTGGTGTGGGTGTATATTTGTATGTATGTATGTGCATTGGCCTGTCTGTCTGTGTATGCCTGTTGGTTGGTCTATTTTTGTTGTGTGCGTACGTGTGTGTGTGTAGAGAGAGAGAGAGGGAGGGAGCGAGGGAGGGAGGGAGAGAGAGAGAGAGAGAGAGAGAGAGAGAGAGAGAGAGAGAGAGAATTCTATGTTCTGAGAGAGAGAGGGCAAACGGAAGGTCGACGATGGCGGCTCCCTGTCCTGCGCGTCGCCCTGCCCTCCGCCTTCCTGCCCTGCACGCCTGACCCCTTCTTCCAACCGACTTGACTGATCGCGAGCCAGCGCGGACTGTGCCGTTTCCCTGCTCGACGCCGCCCGTCTGCGTCCGTCTGCCCTGCCGTCTGCAGTCCCGTCGCCCTGTGTTACCGCAGACGCCTGCCTGCCCGTCGCCTGCCCCGCCGCCTGCACTGTCGCCTGCCTCTGAAGCCCCATGGGCTCTGCGCCTGCGTTTCGCCTGCGCTTCGCCCTTTCGCCCTATGTGTTAGGGTTTCGGCTGATGCCTGGCCCGTGCCCTGCGCCCCCGACTGTCCCCCTCTGCCATCGATTGCCCACCCTGTGCTCCACCCTCCTGCCCCTGCACTGTTAGGGTTGTGCCCTGCCGCGCGCCCTCTTGGGACAGGTCGCGACTGCGGAGGACAAGGTTGCGTTTCCCGCTCTCCACCGCGCGTCAGTCCTCCTTCGAGATCCAATCGTGATACAAGATGGCTGGTCTGGATCTAGATTTCATAAACCAAACGGTGGCAGCACTTGGCCCGGATTCTGATACTGAGGAACCTGAGGATATGGTTCCGTGCACCAAAGAGATGCCCCCTGGTCCTAACATCCAGCCTGCGGGTAAACGTACCAAGCATACTTCGGAAGAGACAGGGGTTCATCAGGATCGTTCCTATGCTCAGGTTGCTTCGGATTCTGTGGACTCTCAGGATGTTGACTGGGAGCATTTGCTGGAATTTGCCAACACTCTGCTTGGCGATTATGTTCAACATAATCAGGAAGTCTTTTCTGACTCTGGACCTGATGATGTTCTGGAAGCCACTGTGGACCCAAAAACTGTCCTATGCTCCTTTTCGGTGTTTTATGATCGCGTTGTGATACTCTTCTTCACTGGTCAAATCCCACTGCTTTCCCATATTCGCCAGTGGTTGCACAGTCTGCTACAAGGGGAATGTGTTGAAGAGATTTTTGTTGGGCCCCTAGGTTTTTTTGAGGTCCTGTTGAAATCTGAGACGCACCGTGCTGCTCTCCTGTCTAAACTGCCTTTGTTTTTTGATCGCTGGTTGGTTAATGTTGTTCCATGGCGCCCAATGGCAGATTTTCAGCGTCTGCTGCAACGTGAATGCCCTGTGTGGGTAGAAGTGGAAAATTGTCCGGCTGTTTATTGACCACTATTGAAGGATGCTATGGCCGCTGTGGGCACTATTCTGGTCCCTCCAAGTCTCAGGGCTGTCAATCGCAACCGCTTGTGTATGTTATGGGACACTGCAAGGAAAAGGCCTGCTTGGTTACGTCTCAATTGCTCTGGCATGCATCCGTCACACTTTCGTTTGAAATGGGGCAATTTTGCAGGACATTGCTTTTCCTGTGGACAATTGGGGCATTTTATGGCCGAATGCCCGGAGCAGCAACACACTTCAGATGTTGGCCATGTTGCGCCGCCCATGGAAGATATGGTGTGTGATGCTCCGTCGTTGGATACTATCCACCTGCCTAAAGTTCTGGACAAAGGTAAACAACAGGTTTCGGGTCTGGATTCTCCTGCCACTGATTGGGTTGAAGTACTTGCAAAAAAAGGCAACAGGGTTGTTGCTGGCATGGAGAATACTGTGCCTACTACCTCACAAGATTCCATGCGTACATATATGCGCAGGAAGGAAATGTTGTTTTCAGAGCGCTTTGCTCTTGCTATGGTTTCCTCAGCCCCCCGTCCTCAGCCCGCTAGGAAAATGTATTCGGATCGTCCAAAGGGTCCACCTGCTAAGCTGGCTTCTGATACCAGAGGCAACGTTATTACCCCGTGGGACCGTCGTTATCTCTGTTCCATCCCCAAACCAGCAGATATGCCGTCTACTTCCAAATCTGGTCCTCAGAACTCTTTTGTTGTGTTGGCGGATTTCTTGGACGAGGGAGTCCTGGACATTCTCGCAGAAAAAGTCAAATTGAGGCAAGCTGTGCCTCGTACCTGTTTTTGTTTTGAATACACATGAAAATAGCCACGTGGAATGTGCGAGGAATTTGTTCTCGACACAAGCAACATGCCATGTGGACTGTATTGTATGAGAATCAGTGGGATATCTTGTGTGCTGTTGAGCACAAGAGTCACGGAGAAGTTGGAAAAGTTGTGGATTGCCATGGCTTTCGTTTGTTCTATGCAGGGACACAGGCCATGCATTATTCGGGTGTGCTCATGATTGTACATGACAAATATCAGCTTGTTCTTATTAAAAATGATGTACATGGCCGCTTTCTGGTGATTGAAATTTTATTCGAAGGGGAGATCTTATGGTTACTTGGCCTCTATGCTCCGAATGATCCATTATCTCGTCGGGAGCTTTGGCAGACTTTGCAGACCTCCTTGTCACTTGGCAGACGGGGCTTCTTGATGGGGGATTTCAATATGTGTGTTGATTCTTCCCAGTCCACATCGGAGCATTCGGTAATGGATGCGCCGGAAAGTCGTATGTGGCATGAGTTGGCTCTTGCTGTTCTTAAGCAAGATCTCTGGTCTTGGCTACACCCGTCTTCTACAGGGTTTACTTTCCATTCTGCCCAGTATGCAACAACATGGTCGCGGTTGGACCGCATATACACCATGCAGAATGATGATTTTCTTCCTGAGATGCTCGAAATAAAAGTGTTGCAGCAATATGCCTTGTCGGACCATTTCCCTCTGCAGCTTGAGTTGCTTGCACAACCCATTGCACTTTTCAAGCAATTTCTGGAGAGACTCCCTTTGCGTTTCAACTCGTCTTACTTGAAGCATGCAATCTTTCAGGGCTATGTGCAGCAATTGATTGACAGATTCTTCTTGGACTTCTCCTCTCAGGGCACTGCTTCATTTGAAAGATTGCTCTCTAATGTGCAGCGGGTTGCTCGGCAGTATGGGATCTATCATGCCTCTCTTTGTCGGCGGCGTCGACAAGCAGCGGAGGACCTGTTGGTTTTGGTTCGTTCTCTGCTGGTGGACACTCCGGATGATGCATTTTTGCTAGCACTGGCAATGCGGGTGGCTGATCTTATTAATGAGTTCTAGTTGAAATCGTATCAGCAGGCCAAATTGCAACATCTGATGGAGACTTTGCAAGATAGTGCGTGTCAGACCCATAAGTTCTTTCGAGCCCTCCATGCCTCTCTTGCTCGAGAGAATATGACCAGACTCGAGGATGCAGAAGGCCACCTTATCCTGGATCCGCAGACTATTGTGCATATGTGCATGAATTATTTCCGCGACCTTCTTCGTTCCACTTCTCCACCTTCAGCCCAAATTACTCAGGCCCGTTCGGTTTTTTTGACGTGGTCCGCAATCAGGTTCTGCAGGACAGGCAAGCTACTATGGAGTCAGATATTTGTGAGGCAGAGGTTATGGACGTTTTGTTACACTTGCCCAAGGATAAAAGTCCGGGTTGGGATGGTCTCACCAATGAGTTCTTTGAGGCTTTTGCTATCCAACTGGCCAAACCATTGCAGGCTTTGTTTCAGCAGGTGTGGGAAATGGGGATCATGCCTTCCTCATGGAAAGAAGGACTTATTAAACTGCTGCCAAAGGTTCCTTCGCCATCTACGTTGAAACAGTGGCGCCCAATTTCTTTGATGGGTTCTATGTACAAAATCTTTTCCAAAGTAATGGCGAATCGGCTCCATAAGCATCTCCCTGCCATTGTGCACCCTCTCTAGTATGGTTTCATTAAGGGCCGAAATATTCTGCACAATGTATTGAATGCACAACTGGCAATTGATTATGCACGGCATTCTAATCAAGAGGTTGTACTGATTCAACTGGACCTGGAAAAGGATTTTGACTATCTGGACTGGTCTTTCGTTGCTGAACTTATGTCTGCTATGGGCTTTGATGCTCGGATGTCTCGTCTAATCTACACCATCAGCGCTGCGGCGCCGTCGCGAGTCATGCTGAATGGAGGTGTTACTGAGCCATTTGTCCTTGCCCGCTCTCTCAGACAGGGGTGCCCTTTGAGCCCTCTCTTCTTTGCCCTTGCGACACATCCAGTTCTTTCGATGTTATCTCATATGACAACCTCTACTCAGTTGGCCAGATTGTCGCTTTCTACAGGACACAGAGAGAGAGAGAGAGAGAGAGAGAGAGAGAGAGAGAGAGAGAGAGAGAGAGAGAGAGAGAGAGAGAGAGAGAGAGAGAGAGAGAGAGAGAGAGAGAGAGAGAAGCCATTCTCAGTTGCACGGAGTCAGATTTACAGTCATTGGACTCGCAGGGAATAGTTGTTCCCCGTGGTTTCATTGTCAGGCACCTTGGGTACCTATTGGGTGTTGATGTTTGGCTGAAGCAACTACTAGAGTGGATTTCACAGAAACTGACAGCTAAGTTTTTGTATTGGAAGTCGCAAGCTCGGCCCTTCCATGTTCGCCTCAAAGTGGCTTAGACAATTATGTTGCCAATGCTCACATATTTCTTGCCACTGCTGCCTTGGACTTCTACTAGATTGAATGCTCTTACTCAGTACATTCGTTTCATGTTATGGAAGAAGGATTCCTTGCATGTAGGCATTTCATGGATTTCTTGGTCACATGCATGTACCCCCAAACACATGGGTGGTGGGGCTATTTTGGATGCCGAAACTCATATGCTGGCACTCCGTTGGTCTCTTTTTCGTGCCATATGCTTGGATCATCACCGGTGGGTCTTTACAGCCTGTTATTTTCTTGAGGATCACGGACTTGTGCATGGTAATACCCAAATTCGGAGGTCCTAGTGGCATGTTCTTAATGCAGACTCTCGGTTTTCTAGTCCTTTATCATCCTTGCTTGCTCATTTAGTATGTTCCTGGAAATTGGTTCTCCAGAAGGCTCACTGGCATCCAACGGAGGACCGCTTAGCTACTAACTCTTTTCAACTGGAATTGTTGGCAGCCTCGCGATTACTTTCTTGGGAAGATAAACATGAGCTCAGACCAAAATTTAACCGCATGGCACGTTTGGGCTTGACTTCAGTTGCAGATGCCACCCTTGCCAGTTGCAATGTGTTGATATCGTTTCGTACAGCTAGGAGGCTTTTCAGTATCCCTCGTGGATACTGTGATTTATGGGGACAGCTTTTGATGGTGCTCCAGAGCAGACAACCCTTTCCTGCCCTTGCTTCGGATCGTCCCTGGCAGGATTGGGACCTTGCAGGCCGGCTGAATTTCGAAAAGGCCTCAGCTAACTAGGTGTATCATCTTCTGATTAAAGATCATCAATGGCTGGTTACTAAAGCTAATACTGTATGGGGATTGCGTAAATCTCAGTCATGGTGGAAGGTAACTGTGATGGAGGGCTAGTTGAACAAGACACCTTTCAAATGTAAGGTCTTTCTTTGGAGGGTGATGATTGGTGGTCTTCCTCTTGCTTCAGCCCTTTCCAAGCGTTGAATCTCCAACGGCAATTGTTTCTTTTGCACCACTAGTGTGGAATCGGCCCGTCATTGATTTATTTCTTGCCCTCTTGCTAAGAAAATCTGGTCACTCTTGTCAGCGGTTTTGCGAGCAGTGGTTGGCTTCTCGCTAAGCCCTTTTGTTTGGGTTTTTGTGCGGCCTAAATACCCCACACCGGCACAGTCGCATATGAAGATCTTGTTTTACTTTCTTAGATACTGGGACTGTTGGCACAATTGGACCATTCGGAATGCTTTTCTTTGTGATTCAGCCTCTAATGTTCAGGGACATATTGCTAGGCTTAAAGGTCTCTTGCATTGGCAGATAGATCTCATTCGGCACTCTGACTTACTCCCTCGGGAGGACTTACTTCCCTGGCATATGGCAATTTCCTTTGCGCCTTTGCCATGACTTTTGTAACTCTTTTGTCGTTTTGTACTTTATAAATATAACATCCATTACGAAAAGAGAGAGAGAGAGAGGTTTACGAAAAAAAAAAGAGAGAGAGAGAGAGAGAGCATGTCTTGTCTGATCACCATCCTTTGATCTTGGAAATGACACATCGACCTTTTCATGCCTATAAGGCTGTCTTGGCTCACTTGCTCTTATGATAGAAGGCATATGGAAGGTAGTCTTGATCAATAGTTCAAAATTATTTTGAACATGCAACTATATAGCCTTCCCCGTAGTTGTCAAGGTTGGATGGAGGGGATAGTTAATGCGATCTATCTAGTCGCATCCAATTTGTGTAGAGCCAACTCACCTAATATAGGGCCAACTCATATGATGAGTTTTTGTTGCTCATTGAGTCCAAAATTGATTATTGGGGATTGAAAAATGACAATTTAGCCAATTGTTTTCTTCCCTTTTCAATATGATTTCCAACCCACAATACATCCATCCATCCTCTTTGACACTTTTACGACGCAATGTATTCATCCTCTGTGTGTGTGTGTGTGTCTTTTTCTTTTCGTGAAGATAATTGAATTATCTTCTCTCTCTCTCTCTCTCTCTCTCTCTCCCCCCCCACCGCGCCCCCTCCCCTCCGTCCCCCCCCCCCCCCCCCCCCCCCCCCTGTCAGAGTGCAGCGGTGCGGAAGCGTAGGACTGAGAGAGAGAGAGAACGCAGAGAGAGAAGGGAGAGAAAGAGACAGTGTACACTGAAGATCTGCTGTATAAAGAATGCTGAATACAAAGATATACACGGGCGCAGTGCGCTGGACTGCGTGTCTCCACCTCGACGATGCGACCTGCTGTCCACCTCGAAGTCTGCTGCAGTCTGCACTGTCTGCTGTCTGAAATCTGTGAACAGAGACAGAAATCTGCACGGCACCGGTCTGTAATCTGCGACAGAGAATAGTGGCCAGACTGCTGGAAACGTCGACTATAAATAGTCGAAAAACTGCCTGGAATGGGGCGCCAGAAAATAGGGCGCAGCCTGAATAAATCGGCTGCAGGCAGTCGGACTGCCACGTGGCAGTCCGACTGCACAGTCCGACTGTGCAGCAGGTCCGACTGCTGCTGGTCCGACTGCTGCAGCTGGTACTGCCCTACCAGACAGGCTATGATCTCTGACACCACCACCACCCCCCCCCCCCCCCCCCAAACACCCCAAATTCAAGCTCTGTGTGTGCTTTGTAGGTATACCATGGAGTTGCCCTCATATGCACCTATATAGGGAGTAGTAGTCACTCAAGCTTTGCTTGAGCTATGCTTCTACGTGTGATTTCCTAGGCTCAGTGTGGTGAATCCTCACATGTGCGGCGTCATGAAGGTGTAGTCTTGAGATGTGCCTCAATGTTGTGTCTTTTTATATCATGAATACAAAGGATTTATTAGTGATGTAACTTGTGTTCCTTTCCGTTGTGCCATTTCTGTGCCTCATCAAAGGTTATCACTTGAAATCCCAGGAAAGTTTATAACACACACCTACCTCCATATAAACACCCCCCCCTTGCTGGGGGCATAATAAATAAATAAATGTATGTGTGTGTGTAGTGTGAAGTAGCCATCAACACATGGACAGTGACAAGGATTAGCGTGTTTCAAACTTCCACAAAACCTTAACAGTTTTGTTCAATCATTGTCTCTTGACAATGGTGTACAAAATTTTATCTATTGTTTTTAGATTTTCTAAAATTGACATAAAAATGTGATTGAAACTAGAGAATGGCTAGGCACATGCATGTGCTAAGACCTTTTTGTCAGATATATAAGTGTGGGATGCTTTGCGTGGACTTGACATTCAAAATGGTTTGTCCTTCTTTTCAATATGTATTTCGTTTGTTTTGTTTCCAGAAGGGATTATTTGTTTTTGGGTGTTTGTAACTTGTTTCCATGGCCTTTGCATTGATCTAGAACTAGCTTTTGATCATAGCCTTTGAGGCATGCACATTCACATCTGAGTCATACTTAACTTTAGGTTCGTGAGCTTGTCGGTAGAGCATGCCATGTTCTAGCTCTACTTACTATCAAATCCGTGGACTCAATACTGTACTGAACGTACACAAAACTAATGTCGAATAAAATCCATTGTTTCATACAGCCATTAAATCATACGTAGAAAACTAAGGGTTAGACTATAAATATTACTTTTTTTAATATGAGAGTGGCTACCCATGAGATAGAGAATCACAAGGTATTATCTGTCCAATAGTAATCTTGTTTACAAACCATAATTGTGTTTGCCTCAATTTTCAACAATGTGGCATGAACATGATGGGAGGTTGAGATAATATGTAAATCCAAGACTCTAGTCACATGTAGTTTCCAAGATCCAATTTCATTTATAAGATTAAAAACATGTATACTGGATCAAAAAAAGTTGGCTACAATGATGTGTCATGATTCGTAGATCATGATATGCCAAGTCACAAGTGCCAAGTGGCAAGTACAAAAAGTAATAGATAACAAAAAGAAACTAATAACAAAAAGAGACTAAGGGTAAGATCCAAAGTGAGTTATGTAATGGGAAGGCTTCATGAAGAGGCTTAGGCATTGTGATAAGGGTAACGAATATAGAGATATAGATAGAGGTAGAGGAAGGTAAAGAAGATGAGGTAAAGGAAGAGGAGATAGAAATAGAGCTACACATAGGGGATGAGACACAAGAGGAAGAGGAAGATGTAGGGATAGAGAGAAGTGGACAGAGGAGGTATGAGAGGAGAGTAGAGGAGCTTGTAAAAGAGAGGGAGAAGAAGAGGAGGTGGTAAATGAGCTACGAGTGCTAGTCCGATGGTGGTTTAGGTGTTATTCGAGTTTTGATGATGGCACTTGAGAAAGTAGAAGAAGGTGTGCAGGTGTAGTGTTGATGCAAAGGACGATTGGCCCCATCAATGTTGTAGGATCTTCAATGGATTCTTTAGTAATTAGAAATCAAGGTGCTCTCTCTAGCTCATGCAGGTGGAAGTGGCAGATAGGTTGAGCTCTAGGTGCTTTGTCCCTTTATTGTATAGTTTTATTGTATGATGAAGTGTCAGGGTTACAAGCCATTTGTATGGGTAGAGATTAGTGAGGATAAAGAGGAAGAGGAAGATGTAGAGATAGAGAGAAGTGGATGGAGGAGGTATGAGAGAGGAGAGTAGAGGAGCTTGCAAGAGAGAGGGAGAAGAAGAGGAGGTGGTAAATGAGCTATAGGTAGAGGTTAGTGAGGAAAGTTTAAAGCAAAAAATAACTTTTCTTTTAACATCAACTCAACCCAAAGAGAAGAAAAAGGAATAAAGAAAAAGAAAGGAATGAAAATTGGACCAATTGCATATGTCCAATTGGATTGGACGGATCATACCATATGGATCCATCCACGGAATGCAAACCGGCCTAAACTTGAAGGCCAAGGGATGGGCAGGGAACATTTGTCGCCATTTACTGTCCCCTTTGCACATTGTCTAGCTATTTCAAGGCTCGTTCCTTTTAGTCTAGTACATACTATGGGTTTTAGCTAGTGTTTAATCATTGACTGGGCGGTTGATAGAGGCAGCTGGGCAGCTTATTTAGCTCTTCTCTAGTTTTCTCATACCTTGTCCTGAGGCTTCTAAGCATTGCGCTTCACCCTTGTTCTTGTATGGCATCAGCTCGCATCCTTCCAAGGAGGGAGACTAGAGGCACTGTTGCTGGTCAATATTGTGCCAATACCCTTTTGGTATTGCATTGCACATCTCATACTTCATCTTATGTATTCCATTACCTTCTCATTTTGAGATGCTTGTGTTCTTGTGTTTTTATGTTCATTTCTTTGTGTCACTATTCATGCTTTGTTTTTCTTGCTTCCAATCACCTGGGCATTTGCAAATGGTACTTGATGACCAACGTTGATGGTTTGCTGGTATTGTATGCTGTAACTGAGAGTTCTCAGGTCTGAAAGTCTGGTTTCTTCTGCTGGAGCCTTTTCCATTGCATTTCAGCTTCCTGCCCCCATCTACTTGGTGACCTGTTTTGCAGCTGGGGACCTCTTGTTGCTGCAGGCAAGCTGTTTTCTTGCTTAGAGCCTGCTGCAACCTGCAATTTGGGCTCTAACCATTCTTTGAGGGTTGGGACTGCTTCATATAGGCTGCTCCACATGTTGCCTGCTGTGGTGCAACCTCCAACACCTTGCATTTGTGGGCTGAGTGCTCATATGACTGGTAAACTCTGGACTTTAACTGATCTCATCTCTATACACTTGTGTCTTTTTGTGTTTTCAGCTTCAAAGAGCGTCTTGTGTGTTGGTGGTTGTTATCATTCACTGCATTCACTTCACTATTGCTCCACTTTCTATCTTTTCTTGACTGCAAACTCTTGATGAGGCTATTTTAACCAAAAGTATCTATGGCTAACTCTTTCGATCTTCATTGACTGTTGTGGCACCTCCATGTTCTTTTACGGAGGCGTATCTAGCATTCAGCTAGTGGTGGAGTATCCTTCGTGTTTTTGGTGTCATTGTATCATGTAATATGATGTTACAAGTTTTTGGCAGACCTTTTGGTGTGGTACGAGACACGGTGGGGTTTCCTAGAGGCTTGCGTGCCTACCAGTGTATAGTTTATTGAAATCATCACCCATGAACCAAGAGGGTTTTAGTTTGGTACATATCGTGGGTTTTAGGAAAAATGGTGTGGGCATGCAATGGAGGCAGGTTGGTGGCTTATGTAGGGTTTGTCTTGTTGTCTTGTGGCTCATCTTATATCCTTGGAATGAGGAAGAGTGCAGTCATTGTTGCTTGTCATCATAGTGCTGGTATCTTGGTGGTAATGTGCTGTAATATCATGCTGCATCTTATGGATTTGATTGCCTGTTCGTTCTTTGTTCTTGTGTTCTTGTGTGCATTTTTTTCTGTCAGTGTTCAAGCTTTGCATTTCTTGTTTCTGATCATCTATGCATTCTCCCAGTTACTTGTTCGGAATGGGCCACTCTTGGTTTTGGTGGGGAAAGCTTCTGTTTGTCATGTGCATTGATGTTTGAATCCGGCTTGTTTTTCTCATATTTCAAGCCCCAAGTTTGCGCTTTGCACCAATCTCAGGATAGTTTTAATTCAATTGCTAACATCCATTGTTCAGATAACATTGAAATTATAACAATAAATAACCAATCTTTAATGCCAGATCCAATTCCATGCTTCTTTGCTTAAGAAATATTCAATCCTGGGATATTCAATGTTAGTGGAGAAGGATGGGTGCTTGACTTGCAACCTTTTGTTTTTGTAGATTGATTCTTTAAATTTGCCAATGAAAATAGTTTAGTTAATCTTTCATAGCTTAGCTGATGGTTACGCACCCCCGGGGCCTGCCCCGGGGGGGGGGGGGAACGTAAAAAGAGAGAGAGAGAGGGTGAGGAGGGAGCAGAGCAGCATCCTTTCTTACAAAAAGATCCTAAAGGAAAGTGGGGAGGGGGTCATAAGGTCAAGTGACTCATAAGTGGTACTATTGAGTGATGAAATGAAGCATTATGTGTTGCTCTTGGCATTAGAACGCAGGTCCTTTATTTGTGTTTCTTTGGTTCTTTGTTGTATTGCTTTTTGTGTGGTTTTATTAAACTCAGAGAATGGCAACTGCTCTACAGACGGCAACTCTATTACAAGGCTTGCTCATCAAGTTTCTGGTTCGTATGGCCTGCGTGGCTGAGGAGAAAGCAGGTGTTTTACTCCAGCCTGTGCTTACATTTGTGCATGAGAATACAAGTTCTGGAACATCGCTTACAGACACGGAAGTGTTTCGGGTAATTCTCTGGATCAAGTCACGATGCACATAAAGTAGAGTGTTCTTTGGTCTTTTAAAGAAGCTGAATGTGTGCTAGGTACAATTCCTATGTGAACCATGTGTATCTTATTACAGTAGATTGATTGTGACTTTTAGGATTATTTTAGGCACAACCTCAGGTTACTTGAAGGTATTGTAGGGTGTCTCAAATTCACATGATTTTTGCCCTGTAATAAGCTGTATTTGGTTCATTGTTAGTATTCAAGCATACAATGTACTCTCCCTTCCTTCCCCCCCCCCCCCCCCCCCCCCCCCCTGTGATTACAATTTACCTCCCCTTAGTGGACTCGATGTCTTTGATCATCCCATGACAGATATTCTTGCCTCGAGGAGGGTACATTGCTTCTAGAGGCTACCATCCCATGACAGATATTCTTGCCGCGAGGAAGGTAGAATCCTACAGGTTAGCTGAAGGATCATGGAGAGATCATTTTGTACATGATGGTAGCCTATACTTGCAGTAGATGCAGTTAATCATTTTCATTTTTATTGTTGTTCTCCAATCCAGACAACATGGTCAGGTGTAGTTATTTCTTTGTCTCATAGGCCATTTTGGCCTTTTGGAGACAAATACACATCTCTCTCTCTCTCTCTCTCTCTCTCTCTCTCTCTCTCTCATGCTCTATTGCTCAACCTCTAGCATCCTGATGCCAGAGTTTTATCTGAAACAGAAACATTTGCAGGTTGGATCTGATTAGCTGTTACTTGCAAAAATACACATGAGCGCATAAATAATTAAGGTTTCTAACATTCTGAACTTCCGGCTGAGGTGTCCAGACATGGGGATTCTTTTTCTTGTTGTAATCCTAATGCTTCTTGTGTCCATAGTTGGACTTTGAATTCCTTCTTTGTTTTGGGTGAGGAGTGGTTTACAGAGGTACACGGACCTAGTTGCTGGAGAAAACTTACATTTTTATCATCTGTGTTTATTGATGTGTTTAGTTTGTCATGTGTCATGAATGTGAGGGATTGGAATTTGATCACAGGTTGCTCGCTAAATGTATGTTCTTTAGTAGCCTGCTATGCCTCATGATTATATTGTTTACTGTTGTTTCTTATTGTGCGATTTTTTCCGCTTAAGGTGGTTACCTTGCGTCGAATGTACTGCACATGTGGTGTATGTATGGTACTCAAGATTCTGACCATGGAAGCCTCACAATGATGCTTATTGCTGAGAAGAGAACACGCAGCTTGGCCACTTTAATGAGTGGAATTTACTGACGACTGAATTTTATGCCCAACAATCTATACTTTTTCCACTTCTTTTGTTGTTTGCCTTTTGAGAAGATGATACTTATAGTGAATGGTAGATGAAACCAGCTTGCCGTCTTGGCAAGGGTGGTAGAAGACCTGATTTAAGACAAAATTACAGCAAGCAATAAATTCACAATTGTGAAATTACACAGTTTGTTGATCAATCTTGGACAGCCGACATTCGATCGGCCCCAACAGCTGGCATCCCTTGCGGTATTTCTTAAACTTGTATTGCTCTAAGTTGAAGTACAGTGACTGATCTCCTTCAATGTTCAATACGGATGGCTGTTATAAATGATAAGTAACGAGAATAATCAAATTGCCCATTCATTTGATTGAAAATTGGGCACAAATTGATCAGCTGCAAATTCTCAATTCAGAGTTGCTACTCTAAACTTGGAGTCATCAATTATTTGGCACGGATCCCAAGGTGGATCAGAAACCCTAATTGCAGCTTTATTAGGGTTTAAGCAGCATCAATCATTGCTGCTTTTCAAGAATGGATAGAATATACTGAGAATTAATGAGGAAACGTCATAGAATGAGAGATGGCTAAAGAGACAAAATTCCTATTTTCATCACCAAAAGAGAGAGGAAACGATCGTCGCTTGTTAGTCAGGTTGCTTGCAATTTTCATCCTTTGGGCTGGTCACTTACTGCTCCAAGAGCTGTTGATGCTGTCCCTAGAAATTCTGGACCCCCTTGGGGCTGTTACCTACTGCCGGTGGGCCTTTTGCTGACCGCTACAGCTCCAAATCAACTGTTGACTCCATCAGCTTTGAGAATGGTTTCCATCACCCTTAGCGAGGCCCAAACAGCCTTCTCTCAGTTTGCACGAGCAAATTTTCCAAGTCCTTCAAAAAGTAATTTGCAGCATTAAGTAGTTAATATTTAAGAGGAAAATTTCAGAAATTAATTAATTATCCATTTTGCCCTACCCATTAATTCACTGGTGCCCATCCACATTAATGTGGTAACCCCTTTTGTGTTCCCAATATTATTTGGACTTAGGCTAGCATTGAATCATTAGTTAATTGTAGTTGTAACATCACCAAAGGACATTTTATAGACCCATTTAATGTCCTAGGTCCAAATTGACACTCAAAATGCCTTTCAAATACAAGGTCTTAATTTGGCGAATGTTGATTAGTGCTCTTCCTCTTGCCCTGCACTCTCCAAGCATGGGATTTCGAATGGTTGTTGTTTCTTTTGTCAGACATCCATGGAAACCTCTGGCCATCTATTACTTTCTTCTCTGGTGACTAGGAAGGCTTGGTCATTGTATGAGCCATTTTGTCCTGAGTGGTTGGGCTATCAATGCTTCCAAAAGACAGGGTCTGCTGTGCAAGCCAATGTGAAAGTGCTCTTTCACTTTCTATGCCTTTGGGGTTGCTGCCTCATGTGCACTATGAGGAATGCATTCATCTTTGATTCTTCATTAGGACTGTAGACTTATAGTCTCTGTTTGAGAGGCCTTCTTTATTGGCAGTTCGACATGATTGAGATGACAGATATTCTCCCTAGACAAGATTTGGTTTCTTGGCACACTATGGTTTCTTCAAATCCCCATGTAGGCCATCTAGTTCCTTTGTACTTTTGATTGTGATTGTATCTTTGTGCTCTTGGTCATGCTGTACTTTTTGAGAAGATGTTTTGGTACTTTTGAGAGAGAGAGAGAGAGAGAGAGTGTGTGTGGACTTGGTCCCTTGGCAAACGGCAATCTCTATTGCTTCTTTGCTGTGACTTTTGTACTCTTTTAGTTATTTGACCTTTTGTAAAGCAAGATTATGCACAATGTCCTGGAGCTATCTTGCATCTTGTAATCATGTGATCTTTTACTTTTTTCGTAAGCAATACAATTACCTATTACGGGGGGAGAGAGAGAGAGAGAGAGAGAGAGAGAGAGAGAGAGAGAGAGAGAGAGAGAGAGAGAGAGATGGGTGTGCTGTTGCACGTGCATATGCACCTTGTGCTCTCTTATTGGGACCGAATCTGAGCAACTGTTTCCGAACCAGTCTAGTGAAGGTGTATTGCATTTGCAATTGGGAAGTTTGAGAAAATAACAAAGGGAGAGTGGTTGGCTAAGATTGAGGGTGAAGGCAAAGGGGTTGGAAGGGACAAGAAAGCTATATAAGGCGAGGATTACAAGTAAATTCCGTATGGAGAGGAGGGAAAAGAATCAAGGAAGAGGTGCAGAAGAGACATGTGTAGGTGAGGAAGAACCTTGGAAGAGTAGGAAGGGAGATGGCTGAGCTGGAAGAGTTGGAAGGGCAGGGAGATGACGAGGGAGAAGGTGGCTGTGGGAATAGTCTCAAAAGGTGGCTTGTGGCAAAAATAGGGAAAGGCAGCAAAGTTGGTGGTTGATTAGGCTTTTTTTGGCTTTCCAAAAGAATTTCCATGTACTTAGTGTGAAATGATGATTTAGGATATTCCATGTTTGTTTCAGTTCAAGGGTCAACCTGTTGATGGCTCCTAGTCTTGACCCACCCTTTGCAATGGCATGGCTGTGTCTGCAAATAGTGAACATTTCATGCTAAGGAAAGCACAAATTTTACCAGTCCATAAGTGGTTATGGGTTTATGTGGTCTAGGTCGTTGGCGCATACTAATTGATGTAATTTTTTTCTTTTTAGGTTGAGCATATTTTGGAGTTTTTGAAGGAGCTTGCAAGACACCCTGCAACAAAGGTAATTTTGTTGGAGCTATGTTTTTATGCTTGAAGTGATGCCATGGCACCGTCAAAATTCCTAGTTATGTGGGTGTCAATAGTTCTGAGCATCTATATGTAATTACAGAGGGTTCTCCTGCGGAAAGGGATTGTGCAAACACTTTTGGACGCTATCCATGGCAAGACTGTTTCGTCTAGTTCAGATGCTTGGCAACGAGAGGCCCTTCGTAATTTTCTCTGGTGTCCTCTCGTTTTAGAGATATTTGTTGCCATATGTGACCCTGATATTTGTTTCTCTCCAAATACTCTTTCTACTTGGTAGTATTGTCCAGCTTTTTTATCTTACTTGTTGGCACTAAAAATCTTTAAATAGAAACTGATTTTCCCTTTGTCCTTCATTTATCTTAGTTAAAGATTGCTGATGGTTGCCCTTTGCAATTGCAACAGTCGTCTCTTGGAGGATTGTCCCAGCTTTGCAGACTATTGTGCAATTGCTGCAACATTGTATAATTACTTCCTGGTAAGCAGGAAGGCAGTGCTTTTGTGTATTAAGTGATATTTCAATGCTTACATGCTCATGATTTCTTTTTCACATCAAGTTACTTGATCAATTGATTCTCACTTAGTCCTGCAAAGACTCCGTAGCATATCAATTATATTGTTGAATGAGATGGGAAACTGGCTTGTATTGCATGTGTAAATGCCATCTTTGTGCTTGTGAAAAAGATGAAAGTTGGCCCTTCGTTGAGATGACATCCTGACAGGTTTGGATTCCTCAGATACACAAAATATTCCCTTCATATAGTCTAGAGAGGCAAACAGTAATTAAAGGCCAGTCCAACTGTTTTGCTGCGAAAACTTTTTTCAAGGGGCTGTTTCTTCTTACCAATGGTAGAATGAACATAGTAGAGTTTGGGGCAGCTAAGAACTGTCTTGTTCCTGGATTTAAATCAATAAGGGCACAAAATTGCAATCTTCTTCTTGTGTTTTTAGTGAGAAAGGTGTGGCTAATTATAGTATGCAATATAAAATTACAAAAAAGTACAATCGCTCAACAGTCTGGCTGGAGCTGTCTGTAGAACAAGCACCACTCATATATACATGCTTCTTAGGGTGTTCTGCAGAGTATGGGGGATAGAACCACTGAGGGTGGCTTTCTTGTAGGATGAAAAGCAGGCCATGGCCACCCAAAGTGTGAATAGACAACTGCCAAAGGTCCTGTTGGTGTTGCTCCCAATGGCAATGGAGTAAGTGAATGATGGATGAACAGAGCTCTACTAGAATAGCTTACATCAAAAGGCTCTCTCTGCCAAGAGTCATCTGGCAGCTTGCTATCAGATGTGCCACACTGTTAGGCTCCTAATAATCCGCCATGCCTGTGATTGTGATATTGTAGGCTCTACTACCCATTTTCTGGGTAGAATGTTGAGTTCTACTACTGCAAATCAGCAGGTCATTTCATGCACCTCTATCTCATACAGAATATGGCGGCCCTGGCTAACTCACCAGAAGTAGAGTGCCCCCCAAGAGATGCACCCCAAGCAAGTAACAACTTGCTGCAGTATGCAGCAAGCCCCTCTCCACACCAGGTATATGAGTTAGTGCATGCTTTAATAATTCTGAAGACTTTTGTTAGCTTTCACCCCAATGAAAGAATCCCTTTGTTAAGCAATATGGTTTTCAGGTAAGACAAGCAAGGGGTATTATGGGAAAACTTTCAATAAGATCTTTCCAAGGCTAAAAAATATCTAGCTTTAGGAACTTTTTTGGGTTCTGACTGAGTAGAGATAGCTTCAACTTTCTTCATTTCTACTTTAATGCTTGCTGCCTCCGTCATGTTGCATTTGGGTGAACCAGCTCTCAACCACTAGAGCCGCATGTGCTACAAGCCATACAAAGTAGGAGACTCTCCTCAGCCACCAACAATCAGATGCACGTCGTCAAAAGGTTCGACGGAAAGCATTGTTGATGCCATACTTTGCCCGATGTCTGCTGCATGATAGGGTCCAGTCCACGTCATTCTGCATCGACATGTGTTCACCAATCGTGCCTATCTAGGCACGGAATAGGCTTCTCAGTAATTGCCTTCCAGCTCTAGAGGCACCAATCCTAGATGTTTTTTTTGCAAATAAAGTGTGGCTAATTATATTACTTCAGAAAAAACCCTAAATACAAACAAGTGCTCATACTCAACAGACTAGCTGGAGCTGATGTTGAGTCACAGATATATCAAGTATACAAGCCTCTCAAGGCGGTCTAGGGGGGATGGGGGCAAGGAGCCATGGAGGGGGGGTGTATCGCCATCTGGGGCTGCTTGCCTGCATCATGAAGAACAGATCTTGGCTGCCCCAAGTGCGCATGAAGTGAAAACGGAACTCCTGACGAGCTCGAGACTCGCCCTGCACCTAGTCCTAGTGACCGCGGAGGGAGTGGATGATGGAGGTCTAGAGTTCTGCCAAAGTCGCGTGTACTAAAAGGCACTCCCTGCCAAAAACCTCTTGACATCACGCCTTCCAGATGTACCTGGTAGATGGGTAGAGCCTCCAAACCAAACACTGTGTATGACCCATCCTCAATGATGAAGATCGTGTCCTACATTCTAGCCTTATACAAAAGGTGACGGCCCTAGCTGACTGCGTGCTAGCAGAAAGCTCCCCATGAGATACATCCTAGGTTGGCTGCTATACGGTGAAGAATGCGGCATGCTCCATTCCATCGAGTTGTACTAGCTTACATGACCAAAGCCAGTGCTTTGGAGTTCCTAGAGACTGCTGTGGGTAGCGTTTACAATCTCTATCCTTTTGCATGTGGGCTAACCAACTCTCCACCGCTAGGCCTCCATGTGCTAACAGCCATACGAAATACGATACTCTCCTCGACCTTTAGCTATCCCATAGGTGGTGCTAGAAAATCCACTAGAAAGCATTCGTTATGTTGTGCTCCGCCCAGTACTTGCTACACGAAGGCACCCAGTCCATGTCTCGTGCATCAGTACGTGTCTGCTAATCTTGACTGTGTACTCCAGGAACCTCTGTGGCTTCTTGGCGACCACAATGGCTGGCTATAGCCACTCTCCAGGGTCCCACTTCAGCTTATCAAGTGGCTTGCTCTCCCATATCGAAAGGGGCCACTCCCGAAACTACTCTAAGAACACATCAAGGGCCAGATGCCATGTCTTCCCTCGAATGCCAACCACCTGAATCCTCATCTACGGAAGGACATCTATCGTCTCATCCTGCGGCCATCTGTCAAGAACCAGAATCCCCTCCCCTCCTGCACGGTGAAGAAAGTCCCATGTGGGGCGTCGCCTACTCTACCTACCACCTGTAGGGGGATACCTGTTGGTGAAAACCTAGCGACCCATACCTCACCTGGCTCTACCGGCTCTCATATCGGGGGGTGAAGCCACTTCTCAGATATCGCAACGTCAAACTCCCTTCTCCTCAACTCAACTCTTCTTTGGCAACCTGATGCTCGCTGCAACATCTCCTGGTTTGCCATGCTGTACATGTCCCGTTATGTCCTCATGGTATGACGGGCCGGCCTACAAGCCAGCCTAGTGGATGTGGGGGTGCTCGTCAATTGGTACCCCCCTCCGGATCTTTGACTTGGGGGTTCTAGATCATTGGTTGGTGGTCTATCTCCTCCTTGTAGCGTGGGGGCTCTTGAATAAGGGCCTTACAAAGGCCCTGCCACACATGAAGTAGGTTTCGTAGGAAGGAGGATCTGGGGGGTGTGATCTAGGCCGTCGTGAAGATCCATCTCAAGGAAGGCCTCCAATCATTGCTAAGCCTGAGTCTACACTCCTGGAGGCCCTATTGCAATAGGATCTTCCATGTCTGTCCTCTTGGTGTGAGATCGCGGACTACTATAGCTTGGCCAAAAGGGCCAGACTCTGATAGTCTGGGTCTATGATCCCAAGCCCTCCCTCTGATTGATGCCGGATGATGGTGGCCTATGCCACCTTGGATCGAGAGTCCTTGGAACCGTCGGACCCGGCCCAGAGAAAATTTTGCACTAGGTGGCAAAGTTGAACTACACAGGACGAGAAAAAGCACCAAGACGAGGCAATGTACCAAGCCGTCGCTAGGAGGACTTGGTTAACCACCAGGGCTTGGCCCGCTAGGGAAAGGCGAGCAGTACTCTAGTATGTCAGCTTCCGCAGAATAGAGTCGAGGAGTTGGAGAAATTGTTGGGCAACAGTAATGTCGAGTCCCATGTGGAACTCCTAGGGTTCCAGATGAGACGGTTTGCCCTTTGCACACCTTATTGGATTTCGAGCAAGCCTATGATAGGTTTTACTGGGACTTCTTGGAGGGTACCATGGTGAGGTTGGGCTTTCCCAAGGCATGGATCCGCAGGGTCTCCGCACTTTACAGATTGGCTACCAACAGGGTTCTCATAGGTGGCACGCGAGGGGAGGAGTTTCAACTGGAGAGATTGGTCGAGAAGGGCTGCCCTCTGGCCCCGTATCTGTTCCTACTCTTTGCAAAGTCGTCGTCTTACTTCCTCACATCACGTGTGAGCCAATTATGTGGCCTCCGACTTTCGGTGAGAGAGGAGATACAGCTGCTATGCAGATGATACAACACTCTACATAGAGGATGATGAGCTGATGCTGGAGAGAGTGAGACTGACTCTGAAGGTGTTTTGCATTGCAGCGGGAGCGAAAATTGACCTGGCCAAAGTCAGTTGGTTTACTTAACTACCCAAACTCCAGCACGGATTGGGGAGTCCACTTGGGATTTCGATGGGTGTGCAAAGGGCAAACCATCCCATCTCCTCTTTGACGAGGAATGGGATGTGATCCGAGACTTGTTGTTTGCATCGCTGTCCTCTGGCTGAGGTTGTCTGTTGTTGGAAAAGCCGTTTGTAGTAGTCAGTGGCAATCTCCATCACCTCATCTGGGCTAGAGCGAATCCTTCCATACTCATCCCGAAGTCTGCGTATCTGCTCTCTTGAGGTGCATGGTTGATGCACTTGGAAGAACTCCTTGCACATCGTGTCTCCTTTCCGCACCAAAAAGGTTGGTGAGAAGCATAATGAAAACTTCGAGCGCTTGTTGTCTAGGCCAACGAGGGCTGCTCGTGCACACTCCTCCTGTATGTTGAGGATGGGATCCCCTGGTGCCTCCTGTAGGAGTCTCTATGGTTGCTAGGTCCTGTCAGAATGCTCTCTCCTCGTCCCCGCTTTGCTGCCTGGCCTGTAGGGTTGCCTCGTGATAGATACTGCTAGTCTCGGCTAGGGCCTCTGCAACATCCTCTATGATCCGGTCCCTCCTGCTTCACTCCCTAGTCCAAATATGCTCAATCTGTCTCTTCACCTCCTCCCTGCTATAGATCGAGTCAGGCATCTGATGCGTTTCTTTGAATTTGAAACTTACGAAACCTTTCTTAAAGTACGAAACGTTTCTAAGAGTAAAAAACGTGGGCATTTTTAACTTTTTTTACTTTTTTGGTGACTTGGAACCCAAAACATGGTTTTTTTGACAAAAACTAATGGGCAATGTTAAACATGATGATGATGATATGTAATGACTCGTGAGGGCTCATGATTTTGAATGAGAGATTAATTTTTTTGTGATTTTGTTTAGTTATTGGACTTTGTTAATCTAGTATCTATTCTTGTCTTGAGATTTGAATATTATACGACTTTAGTCTCATTTATGAGTTATTTATGATATATTATGATTCATTCTTGATTTTGATATTTTTTCAATTTGTTTTGAAAAGAGAATCATGATCTTGCAACTTCACTCAGTCCATATTATAGATAGGCTATTTACATGTTAATTTCAGTTTTCTTTGTATGATATATATCAATCATCATGTTTGAGTTCTAAACCATAGTATGACTCTAACTTTGATATAAGTGACAAGTCAATAATGAATCATGGATATGTAACATATCATGTATTTTTCTCAATTGACTCTATTATTACTCAAGCTCAAGTAGCCATTCTTTGTTTAAGAGAGAGTTCCATAGAGATTTAGAACCTCTTTCTCCAATCAAAACTATTAAAAATCCCTATATAAAAAAACCCACATTTCTTATTTTACCCCCTCTTGAAAGAAACTTACGAAACACGTTTCTGACGTTTCATTTCTAAACGTTTTTGACGTTTGTGGCTGCTATGGTCAAGAGAACCGGACAATGATCAGACAAAGTGGTGCCTGCCGATTGCCCTACTTGGCCTCTGCGAGAGCATCCCCACTCTCCCACATTAAACCTGTCTAGACGCTCCAGGAAAACTCCTCCTAGCTCCCTGTATCCCCAAGAGAAGTCCAACGACCTCTCCGTCCTATGAAAAGTAGGGTCTCTCCAAGCATCGCGTGCTCCTACTGCGAGTGGGAAGACCTCCCATCATAGAAACATGAAACGGGGAACGGGAACGGGGACGGAGACGGGAACGCCAAACCTAGGGAACGGGGACGTGGGAACGGGAACGGCAATTAAAAAATCAAAATTCATGAAAAAAAATTAATATTTCACTCATAATCCATGTGGACTCTGGAAGTCTGGAGTGCTAAAACTTAAAACCAAGGTATATAATCCACAAGGACAAATCATTTTAAGTTTTAACTTTAAGATATCATGCATTATTCTAAAACTACTCATTAGAAATTGAATTGCAACTTACAAGGCTCAAGAGGTAAGCTATTCAATTATAAATAATAAAATCCATAATACATATGCCAAAAATCATAAATGATAAAACAATGAACAATGAACTAAACTTAAAAGTCTAAGCTAAAAGAACATGCCTATGGTACCATTGCCAAAAAACTTAAAAGATTACAAATATGAAATTGAAGTCTAACCTTTGAAAGAACATGCTCATTGCCCCAAAAAAGATTGCAAATATAAAGTCTAATCTCTAGACTAAAGCAAAATGCGGCATGCCGCATGCCAAAATAGCCCAAAGGGCAATTGCAAGACTGCAAGACTCAAGTACAAGTATAATATCGACATGGCACAACTGTCAACAACCCAAGTGTCACAGTGTCATCAATGATCATAATATCATATATAATGTAAATGTGTCATGTATCATGAGACTCGTGATAAGTAAGCTAAATCAAAGATCATGATGGGGCTCTGAGGCTGCTCTAGCCACTCCTGAAGTGCCAGCCTCATCATCATGTGTATCATGAATTGCTGCATCTCCCTCAACATCAGCATGTGTCTCCTCTTCTTGCTGCATCTCCCACTCTGTGAATGGATCAGGCTTTGTTGTCATACTGTTACATAACATCCTCAAATTAGCACTAACGAATACTAGATCGTTTGCCCTCTCCACACTAAGACGGTTTCTCTTCTTTGAAGCAATGTGAGCGTAGGTACTCCACAATTGCTCCAAACAAGAGGAGCTAACTGACTGACTCAAAATACGGATGGCTAGTTGCTGCAACTCAGGACCATCCGAACCATAGTCCTCCCACCACAAAGCTGCCCCAATCTTACAACGATCCTCCTGTGCATCCCCACAACCAAAAGAACCCCGAAAGGTCCTATAACATGAAAGCTGATCTCTGATCTTTCGTCTAGTGCCATGATCAGGCACTAGACGAGACAATATAAGTCTCCATGCATCCATAACCTCACTGTCATTCTCTTGACCCTTGCCCTGGAACTCACGATCCACAGCAAATGCAGCTGCATGCATGGGTGAGCTATAGGAGTTCCACCTCGTCACAACTAAATGGTGTATTTCCTCATACGCCTCATCATTTGGTGCCAACTCGTGCAACTTTTCATTCAACCTGTCCATAGCCTCATATACCTTGCCAATGCAAGGTTGCATAGCATCCATAACCCTCAATAAATGTACAATGGGTGATACCATAGCATCTATCAGCTTTACATCATCCCAAAAAGTGGAGTTATTTTCTTTCTCCAAGCATAAGATACCTGTAGGAGTATCTGCCAATGTTGATGAGGTAAACTGATCACTAAGAAATAACTGCCTCAAGGCACCACTGCATTCTCTTAACCTGCCTAGCATCAAGAAGTTAAAGGCAAATCTGGTATCAAAGTATTTTAAAAGTGTCTTCTTCGACCGCAAAGAAAAGTGATGGCGAAGAAATTGGTGATTCAAAACAAAGCTAACCATTTGAGCTCCTTGTTCTATGACAGGTGCAATCCATGACAGGTTACCAATATCCTTTAGTAGGTTGTTCAAGCAATGAGCCATACAATATGAAACTGTGATATGTGGATAATATCCCTGAATAATAGCACCTGCTGCCCTATTTGCAGGCTCTCCATCTGCAACAAATCCCACAACATGCTCTGGGCCAATAAGCTCAACACCTGTAACCCACTCTGCTGCAAGTACATCTGCTGACTTTCCTGTCCCCGATGCATCATGTGAAGATATAAAATACATTTCTCCACGAGAATAAGCAACCATACCATGAATGGATCGCTTGCGTGTATCACTCCAACCATCAGCAATCAAGGAAACTCCATTTTTAGCCCACATGCTCTTTCTAGTCACTGCTGCTTGCTCAACAAGGCGCTTTTCCTTGTCGAGCAAAGTGGTGCGTAAGGTCTCTGATAATGGAGGTACATATGAAGGGCCATACTCACCAATCTTCTTGCACATCAATTTAAAATACTCTGACCTGGCTGCACGAAATTGAATGTGGTCATGATAAAAAAAGCGTGCCAGTGATGTATCCACCTCTTCCTTCTTCTTGGGATCCCAACTAGCATCAAGTGTGCTTTGTCTACGAGCAACATGTGGCGTTGTTGATGCCATGGCCAATGCAATACTTGTAGTAGGTGTGGAGGTAGCACTTCTTGGTACTGACCCTGCTCTAGATACATCTGATAGGGATGGTGTCACAAAAGTTGCAAGGTCAACTGCAACACGTCGTGGTCTAGATGCAAGATAAGCTTGTTGACCTGCTACACGGTCACGAAGCTTCCTTTGCTTCTCCAAGGTCACATTTGGACAAAACTGCACCTCTGAATTTGACTCATGTAGGAGATGAGCTCGGACCTGATTATGCATAAATATTAAAATTTAAAATGGAACAAGTAGCAATTGGTAGTCCATATTCTAATATTTAAGTAACTTTGAAAAATTAAAATCAATAAAAATTTGAAATACAAATGCTCGGCTCAATGGATTACCTTGTTTGCTCCACTAGTTCGCTTGTATGGGCAAAGCTTGCAAGTCCATGGTCGAGATCCTCCACCACTCAAAGGGCGGTCAGCATTTACTTCTTCCCACCATGACCAATCATCAGACCTTCTTCCTCGACCACCAACCCGACGAGCGGGGCGGGAAGATGAAGCCATTTATGATTTCAGGCTGAAAATTGAAGGCCTTAGGTTCAAGAGTCGAGAGAAGGAAAATTTGAAGGCTGAAAATTGATTATTGAAGGCTCGAGAGAAGGGAGAAGGCTCAAGAGTCAAGACTCACTCAAGAGTGGAGAGAGAAGGGAAAGGGAGAGAAGGGAGAAGAAGAAGAAGGTTCATGGAAGAAGGAAGAAGAGAAGGGAGAAGTGAAGAGAAGGTAGAAGGAAGAAGAGAAGGTAGAAGGAAAAAGAGAAGGAAGAGAAGAAAGAATAAGAAGAGAAAGAAAAAGAAGGAAGAGGTTGGAGGTGGGAGGAGAAAGAAGAGAAAGAAGAAGAAGGAAGAGAGGGAAGAGAAGGAAGAAGGTGGCTGGGCCTAGGGGCAGGAGAACTGGGCGAGGCTGAGGCGGGAGCAGGAGAAATGGGCCAGGCGGGAGCAGGCGGGAGCAGACAGGATGCAGGCAGGAGCAAGCGGAACGAAACAGAGCACGGCGCAGGCGAAAACTGGGCGCGCGCGAAAACTGGGCGCAGGTCACTTGCCACGTGGCATTCCCTGTCCCGTTTCAGACAGGGAACGCAGCAGGGAACGCGTTCCCTGTCTGAAACGGGACAGGGAACGTTTCATTTTTTGGAAACGCGGTCCGAGCCGGATACATGCCGGGGACGGCGATTCTGCGTGCCGGGGGGCCGTTCCGGCCGTTTCCTGTCACTATGCCTCCCATGCCTCTTGCTCCTCCCTAGCCATGCCGTGGTAGTTTTTGCGTCTGCCTTGTTGGCCCTCTTAGGCCTCCAGGTTGTTGAAGTCTCCTTCAACAATCCAGAAGTCCACCTTTGCAAGTCCTGCTACTATCTCCACCAAGAATATACTGAATGTCCTAATCTCAATAGGGGCATAGACATTGAGGATTCCAAGGCACAAGTCCTCAATGTCCAATGTGATCCATAGAACCCACCCTGCCACAATCGTGCCGTGGTCTCGTACACAGGTGGTGAGGCTTGGGCCAATAGAGGTGCATATGCCTCCACTCCTGCCGTCGGCACCGATGGCGTGCTCCGAGTAAGTGTGTTAACTGCGTGGGAGTACCTTCCCGACCCACTGGGCTTGGGCAGGGGTGAGCTTGTGCTGTTGCAAAAGTAGGATGTTGATTTGTCTGGCAAGGGCAAGTTGGAGCTCTTGCCGAACAATCAATTTCTTGGAACCACGTGCCCCAGTGTGGTGGAGGCTGTTCATATTCCAAGATGCAAGATGTAAACTCATAGGGAAACCTACGGTTGACCGAACAAGCATCTGTTCGGTGTGGAGGCTATTGATGAAGAAGAAGAGCTATGGGACATGCGGGTATGCTTTGCGGAAGCCTAGATGGTGAACTCCATTTGTACATAGTAGCGGACCATGGGAGTGATAGATGTACCTGGTGGTACCACCTGAGAATCTATTAGCAAGGGTGAGAGGCGTGACTTTGTACACTAGTAGAACAGATCACGTTTTCCAGAAGCCACTCGATCACATCCACTAGAGCTCTCTAGTTTGGAGGGCTCGAAATATAATGCTCAGATGTGGGACCACGGCCCTGGCCCACCAATTTATGTCCATGATGCAACCTGGCCATTGCTGGGAGAAGAGTGCTAGTCCTCCTTCTCCCATCCACTGGTAGATGTGATCTGCCATGTGACTCTTCACCTCCTCTATCTATGTGCTCCTTGACTTGCGTACCACAAAGATTTCCACCTCCAGAGCTAGTGGGAACTCTCCGCGCTCCGCAACTCTCAGGCAACACCACATACCACTGCGAAAAAACTCTTGTGGTAGCCGTTGTGCATGTCTTGGGAAAGTGTGATGGGCTGCATGGATAGATGAGTTGGTGGCTGTGTGGGAAAGGGGCCAGCTAGGGTGTTGGTGAGTGGAAGATGTCGGCGTATGGGGCCCCTCACCTCCTTTTGGGGGGGGGGGGAGGGGGTTACTTGTACTAGGTGGGGATCAAGGGGATTGATCCGCGGGGTGGTTGGGGGGGGGGGGGGGGGGGAGGGGGAGGATCGAGGGATGGTGAGGTGGCTGGAGGCACAAGGCAAGTGTTGGGGGGGGGGAGGGTGTGGGGGATGTGGGCCCTCGGGTGAGGCGGCTCGTGATGCCTTCGTGGGAGGTGAATGTGGAGGCATGTGGCCCTGTTGGGTGGGACCAGGAGGGTGGGGAATGCTCGCCCTCTTGTTGTTGTGGCTATGTTTGAGGGTTTGCTTGCGGCCCCCCTTGCCGTCTCATTCTATGTCATCTATGGACCCGTGTAAACCCATCTACATCCATATGTAGGCCTATCGGGAAAGGTGCCTGGGCTTCGAAGCACGTGCAATTTGTTGCTTGATGCCCAAAGTCATGGCAATGCAGGCACTGCCCTGGCTACAGAGTCACAATAACTTGCTGCTTGAAGGAGTGTCCGCCTGTCTGAATCTCCAGAAACTGTGGTATATTCTTTGTCTCTTTCACTGCCACCCATACCTTTGGGGCTCCTACGGCTGTCACTACGTCCGTGAAGGAGGCGAGAAGAAAAGTGCCGAAGAGCTGTCCAAAGTCCTCCAGTAACTGATGATACTGTACCGCCAACCCAGGGAAGAGTAGAGTGACTGGATATTTGAGGAACTTGTCCTGGAGCATGAATGCCTCCACTGTGAAACCACTATACCGGGGAACCATGTAGATGAATCCCTTCGTGGAAGCATAGGGTGAACTAACTGCTAGCTCATAGGGTACGTCTGCCGAGGTTAGTCGTACCATGAAGATCTCTTGCCTCATGAGAACCGCCCTCCACGATTTGTGCTATGCATGCCAATGTGTAGGCCAATCTCGAAGCTAGGCCTTGGATGGGGAGTGTCCTACGACTTGACCAAAGATGGTTGTTTCTTTCAGCTCGAGCTTTGTGGCACGGATGGCTAAGAGTTGTTCCTTAGAGAGGACAATGCTCAAGGTGTTTGACTGGGGGGCACTCGCATAATGCTACTGCGTTTGACCAGAGGTTTCCATTGCGCATTCCTACTAAGAACCTACCAATCACATTGCTGTAGTGTCGAAGAGGGGTTGGTGTTGTTGCAAATGGAGGGAGCAACAGGGGGGGCTATGGCGAGGAGGGGGGAGATTTTGTTTATTGACGGGCGGTGAAGGTGTCGAGCACCACGGATCACAATGTTAGACTAGAGCCGCGCGGGTGGGGGGCTTGCACGCCGGTGGCCGTAGGGTGAAGGAGACGGGGGACAGGTTGGGGGAGGTACCAAGGTGGCCCGGGGGGGGGGGGGGGGGGGGGGGCAATGCAAGGGAGACTGCTGGCGGGGGGAGCAAGAGGGCAGGGGGGCTGACCAGGGGTGGGGGAGGCAATGCGGTGGAGAGGAAGTGTGGCAGGAGGGAGAGGCGCATTGTGCCGTGGGGAGTGACAGACGAGAGGAATGGGGGATAAGCGGGGGGCACGACGGCAGGTCAACGGTGTGACAAGCAGGGTAATCCTAGATGTTTGACTATGCTATGTGGAGATCAAGCTACCATGTCTTTCCTTGGAGGCCCATGACCACGATCCTTTTCAAATGGATATTTAAGAAGTTAAGAACTTGCTATCCTCTTTCCAGAGCTAACCAGCCACCCTCTTGCACAAAGGTGTTTGGGGGGCATTGTTGACTCTACATGCCACTGGCATTACGATGCCTATAGGGGAAAACTATGCTTCCCACTTGTCCTTGTTGCACAGGCTCTTACGCCCATGTAAATCTCTCTATATACCCTAGTGGAGCGGCACGACCAACCTTCTTGCCACATCACGAGATGTGGGTGCTCTCCTCGAGCTACCTCTTACAATCTTGGATTTGTTGATTCTAGAGTCATAGGACTTGTCTGGACTGGACCATAGAAAATTTTGAACTAGGTAATGAAATTGAGTAACACATAAGGACGAGAAGCACCAATCAAAAAGTATATACTAGCTCTGTGAGAGTTGGAGTGGATTGAAGCTTAGCTGAGAGTGAAGTAGACACTGTGGAGAGTGAAAGCATGACACCGAATGCAATAGACTGAAGTGTCAGATGAAAATACAAGGTACAACCATTAAACCTTAGGGTTGTAAGAGGGTGTTCACACTTGAAGTGTGTGAAACACGATAAGTGCCCGAAAATGTGTAACATAGGCACATAAAATAAAGAGAATAAATCCGGGGAAGAAAACCTCTCGTACGGAGAGTAAAAAGTGCCCCAGTGTCCTATTGAAGATCATCGACACTCCTGTGTGAACGTAGGCGTGAGTGAAACCCAAGAAATCCCCTTGGAGTGAAGAGTGATCAAAATACAAGGGTCATCCACCACCAAAGGAGATGAAATTTAAAGCATTGCAAAATGCTTCAAATTTGTGGCGAGGAAGAGCTTTGGTGAAGATGTCTACCATATTACTGGTGGTAGGACAATAAAGAAGGCTGATATCTCTGGCATGTAGCCTCTCTCTAACAAAGTAATAATGGATCTCAATGTGTTTCGTGCGTGCATGAAACATTGGGTTCCGTGCCATTGCAATGGCACTCTGACTATCAGTGGCTAAAGGAGTAGGCTCCGTAACAGATACATCTAGATCAACTAGCAAGCATCTAATCCATACGCATTGAAGTGTGGTAGTGAAAGATGCCTTGTATTTAGCTTCACATGACAATGTGGCAATAGTCAACTGTTTCTTGCTAAGCCAAGACAAGCCAAGAAAGAAACAATTTCCACTAGTGGAGTGACGAGAATCATAATCACCAACCCAATCAAAATCACTGTAAGCATGTAAGTGCAGTGGTCCCCCCTTGGGATAAAGCAATCCAACAGTCCTAGTACTCTGCAAGTAACGGAAAACATGCGTGGCTGATGCATATATTTGCTCAGGGTTGAAACTAACTGTATGTCTGGCCTAGTGTTGCATAGGTAGATAAGGCATCCAACTGCTGGAGCATGTGTGAATATCAAACAAGTCATTGTCAGCATGCAATGACAACTTTAGTCCAGGTTCCATTGGTGTAAAGACTGGCTTGCAATCTTGTAAGCCAAACGTCTCAAGAAGTTTACCAATGTCAATCGATCCATTTGCATTCCTTTTCAGCTTGTAGACCCATTTTGTTCCAATGGATTTCTTCCCAATAGGCAAACACACTAGATCCCATGTTTGATTCTTAACGATGGAATGAAACTCAGCTTGCACTGTTGCCATCCAATGCACACTATGTTGTGCATCCTCAAAACATTCAGGCTCCTTATCATCAATTGTATTTGTTGCAATAACAAACTCCATGGTATGTGCATTATCATGCATACGAGCTTTCCTTCTAGTATGACCAGCCATCGGAGCATCCAAATGACTATCTTTCATAGTCTGTAAATTCCATCTAGGGATTTGTCTAGCCTGTTGGCTGTGTACAAGCTCTTTCTGAATTTCAGATTCAGCACTTTGCTGCATATTCAAATCAGCCATTGGCTGATTATCTGCATTATCCAATGGAGCAGCTGGCTGAACATTAAGTTCACTTGCTGTAACTCCAGCTGAATCACCAAATGAAATGGGCAGCAGCCCTTCAAATACATCACTTGCAGCCTTGCTGACAAATATATTTGTCATCGAAAACTACATCCCTGCTGACAAATATCGTTTTAGAGAGAGGATCATATAATCTATATTCTTTGCTTTCACTCCTGTACCCCACAAAAATGCATTTGACGATCTTGTTATTCAACTTTTTCCTAAGTACCTTGGGAATGTGTGCATATGCAAGACACCCAAAAGTATGAAAGTGCCCAACAGAAGGTTTCCGGCTGTTCCAAGTCCAAAAGGCGTGATATTCGTCAATGCTTTGGTGGGGCATCTATTCAAAACATGGCAAGCACAACGGCTTCCATCCAAAAGCTGCGTGGCAAGAGTTTTGCTTTCATTATACATATGGGTATCTTGATGAGTGAACGATTCTTGCTCTTTGCATCCCATTTTGCTATGGAGTATAAGCAGTAGTGTGCAATGAAGAATGCCCTTCTGCTTAAGAAAAGAATTTAGTATAGAGAACATGTATTCCCCTCCTCGGTCCGAACGGAGAATCTTTACCTTGCAGCTAGATTGGTTCTCAACAAGTGCTATAAAAGCCAAAAATGCATCATACACTTTTGACTTTTTCACTAAAGAATAGACCCAGTAGAAGCGAGTAAGTCATCTATAAAAGTCACAAAATAGTAATAGCTACGCAATGACTTTGTCTACATAGGGCCACATACATTTGAGTGCACTATATATAACCTGGCTGTGGCTCTAAAAGCAATATCACGGGGAAACGAAAACCGATGCATTTTTCCCAAAATACATCCCTCGCATAAGTGCTCAGGTCTCTCCAAGAGAGATAATCCATCAAGCATCTGTGTACACTGTAAAAGCATCAAGCTACCATAGTCTACATCCCCCATGCGAGCATGCCATAACTGCGGTTGTAACATAGCAGGAGTAAGAGAGGATGCTAAATAGGCCGGCTGATTAACTGAAAGAGCATCCAACTCATATAAGCCATGACATAGAGTGCAAGTGAAGACCAAAGTCGCGTGTTCCTTATCTCTCACTATGTATCTATCATCATCAAAGGTGACCTACAAACCATACCGTGCCAAAGAAGAAATAGATAACAAATTCTTCTTTATACCTAGCACAAGCAAGGCATCTTGTAGGCGGAGAATAGAGCCATCAATGGTTGTGAGCACAATCTCCCTAATACCTCTAACAGTGTATGATGCATTGTTGGCACACTGTACAAACTTGCCAACTGGGGCTGCACCAACAGAAGCAAACAAATCTCTGTGAGATGTTATGTCAAAAACCATGTGTTTGCATCCTCAGTAGAGCTAAATGCTCTATCAGCCCAAGAAGAGTCATAACTCCATATATGCAAACAATAGTCTTTGTATGCAACAAAAGACACTGACTCAGTAGCAATGGAAGGAGTATCACCAACAAACATCCTTGACTCCTTTTTCTTCTTGGCTATGCAATTTCTACACTCAGTGATGTAGTGGCTTGGCTTCTTGCAATAATGGCATTTGCCCTTCTTGGCTTGCATACCTTCTTCTTTCTTATTGCCTTGTGAAGTGCCTGAAGGCCCAGAGCTCTGCAGAGCATTCTTTGCTTGGCTGCCCTTGCCTCTCTGTCGTGCCATAAAAGCTTGCTCAGAGGCTATAACATCCATACCATTGTTTCTTCTTGTGTGCTCCTCCTCTAAGAGCAAACTGACCAGTTGAAGGAAAGTAAGTGGCAGTGGGGCAATCCTTATGGTGAGTTTCAAGGCCGTATGAAATGCCAAGTACAAGGGCGGCAATGAATTGAATGTAGTAGATATCATTTGTGCATCTGAGTAATACTCATCAACATTCATAAGCTGCTCACGCAAGTCCTGAATTTTATTTAGGTGATCCTGCATGGAATCACCCTCATCTATCTTCAGTGTCTCAAGCGTTTCCTTCAAGAAAGAGATACGAGTCTCATTCTTACCAGCAAATATTTGCTCCAAGGTCCGCCAAGATACTCGTGAAGAATCTGCAGACCGAATGTGAGGGATGATAGACCGTTGAACTGCCAATGCAATCAGCAGCAACAAGGCTTGTGCATCTCATGTATGCCATGTTGTCCACGTCAGCCAAGCTACTTGTGAAGAAGTTGCAGACCGAATGTGAGGGATGATAGACCATTGAACTGCCAATGCAATCAGCGACGACAAGGCCTGTGCATATCGTGTATCCCATGCCTTTTGTGCTGTTGATCTTTGGGGAAGTGGTTGAGGTGGAGCAGGCTCAAGAGGCTGAGTTGCCCGTTGTCCACATCCTCCTGGAGGAGGAGCAGCAGGAGGCACAACTTGGGGCCTAACTTTTTCACCGTTGACATATTCCCAAGGATTCTTCGTAATTAGCACATTCTTCATCATGAAGGACGAGAATGAATAGTTGTTACCATCCAACTTGTCCTCCTTGGATACATAGGTGAATACATCACCTCCATGATTTGCCATGATAAACAATGGTGATCAGAGAGCAAAAGAGCAATGTCCCAAGTTGGACCTATGTGGAAATCTCAAAATTTTGAGAAAATACAGCAAGTAATTTGCTGCAATTAGCAAACTGAAGCATATTCTATCAAAACTATATGTAATGCACACACCCCAAGGTGCAATAAATGCTCAACAACATTGTAGAAGCAAAAGCCCTAAAATTTCCTCCCCCAAAATGCTCTAAAACAGTTTATTTCAGACTGAAAATGTGTTGCATGTACCAATGTCTTCAAAGAACCTAGAAGCTCCAAAATTCTTGACTTATTTGGCAAGAAATTCATTCATTAATCATTCCCCAAACACATATTGAGACTGATTGTGCTTGCTTGGGCAAAAGCCCGTTCTTCAAAAATGAATATGAAATAAAGAAGTAATTTTTTCTTTTTAAAATTTTTTTGTATCTCCAACGATATGAATGGAGGCTCACTGGGTGTGATATTAATGTGACCTTAACGTTACATGACATTAAAAGTGACATTTAATGTAACGTTAAGGTCACACTGGGGAGGTTGTAGGAGGGCGCTGTGGGCAAGGATGCTGGTGCTGGATGAGTATAAGCAGGCGGTGCTAGCGCACGGGAGCTGCACAGGCGAACAACGCTGGTGTAGCACTTGGGCACAAGAGCAGCAATCGGGCTGTTAATGGGCGCAAGGCGCAGTGCCATAGGAGCAGGAGAAGGGTGCAACACAGGGGCAGCAATGGGGCGCAGCTACCAGGCGGAAACTGGCGCAAAGGCAGAGGCGGGAGCTGTTGACGGGGCTATTGGTTGGCAGCTGGCTAGCTGTTCCAGCTTCTGACAGAGACTCCTTGAGTGGGTGGACACCTTTGAGACAGGCTGTTGGTTGCAAAGCAAAGGGAGTGCAATTTAAGTTGAACTTAGCTTTGATAGCAAGTGTGAGAGCTAGAGTGGATCGAAGCTTAGCTGAGAGTGAAGTAGACAATGTGGAGAGTGAAAGTACAACACCCAATGTAATAGATTGAAGTCTAAGATGAAAGTACAAGGTACAACGCTGGAACCTTAGGGTTGTAAGAGGGTGTTCACACCCGAAGTGCGTGAAACACGATGAGTGCTCGAAAATGTGTAACATAGGTACATAAAATAAAGAGAATAAATCTAGGGGAAAAAACCTCTCGTACGGAGAGTAAAATGTGCCCCAGTGTCCTATTGAAGATCACCGACACTCCGTTGTGAGTGTAGTTGTGAGTGAAACCCAACAAGGTCAATAGGATGTGATGCACCACTAGAGCCTTCCAAGCAAGGGAGAGATGGATGGTGTTCTAGTAGGTCAACTTCTATTAGGTGGACTCTAGCATTGGTATGAACGATTGGGCTGCTGTCATGTCTAGTCTGAGCTAGAATCCAAGGTATTTGATAGTATTTCCTACTCACCCACTTGAACACCAAGTGGATGCCCCAAGCAATATTAGAGTTAGGATCCCTAAGAATACCAACCATCTTGCTACATTGTAAGACACCTTCAACACTAGTATCTCCCTCTCTAGAATCATTGTGTCATCCTCAACATAGTGTTGTCGAAATCCAATAGCTCAGCCTTTCTTTGGAATGGCAATGTGTGTCCCCTTTGGCCATTGATTCTAGATTAGAGGAAATTCGACATCACCTTTGTGAAGAGCAACAAGAGGTAAAAAGGAAGGGGGCAGCCCAATCAGGCTATTCCATTGCTGAGGTAGCTCAATGGAGCCATGCTGCAGTATAAGTGGTCCTACTCAATCTTGTCATAGGCCTTCTCAAAGTTGAGGAGCACTGCAACCCTTTGGCTTCAATTTTGGGTCCACTCTATAGTCTAAAAGAAGGTCAAGATGGTGTCTAGGGTGCTCCTAGCTTGAACAAATTTAGTGTATTTGTCACGAATGATGTTTGGAACCATGGGATGAATGTGCCTTCCTATCATATTTTCCAGTGCCCTATATGTGTTAACACTAAGGTATGTAGTTGCACTTGGGTAAGGTGGAGGTGAGTCCTCTAGCTTAAGATCTCTTGGAGTACTTGCAACAAGCAAGCCTTCACCTTGTCCTAGTAGGTGAATAAGAGGCCTTGGATAGCTCATCCTCTTCCTGGGCACTTCTGCACATCGTATTGATTGGAAAGCATAGCTGCCCTTGATTGAAAGGGGTGAGAAGTGACCATCCCAACTACTTTGTCATGAGCAACGACATACAATCACACACTTGCTCCTTGATCGGAGTACACGTATCGAGACCATTTCCTATTGTAAGAGTTGTATGTAGAAGTTGGTGGGGATCCCCTTCTTTTCCTTAAGATAGGATCTATCCCATATTGTGCATCTCACTATCCCATATTGATTGTCGAAATGGTGGATTTGGTCCCGTGAGGTGTGGGACTTGTGCACTTGGAAGAACCTATGAAAGGTGTGGTTGCTAGTGGACTCTTGTAGCAAAGGCCCTTCCTCCCAACACAGTTGCTTCGCATGGAGGGCTATCTCCTAAGAAATCCTACTTAAAGCTCTTGGGGGTTGTGCCGCCTCCTTGGTAACTTTTTTCCCAGTTTGTAGCCTAGAGTTGGTTGATTTGTCTTTGCACCTCATGCTCGTAATTGAAATTTGGAATCCAACATGAGTAGGGGTCAAGGGCCAAGCCATGCGCACCTAGAGAGAGGAGGACTAGAGCTTGATGCGAAATGAGGTCTTTGCTAAGTGTCAAACCTGCCGTCCCACTCTAGCAAAGAGAACCTCTCTAGGCACTCTAAGAGAATGCCGCCTAGGTGCTTGTACCTTAAGAGAAGTCCAATGAGACATCACATGCGCAGAAAGTTGGGTGTCTTGAGATATCTCAGACTTGTATTATGTAAACGAAGGCAACCTTGCTTAATTGTGCTAGTAAAACATCGGTTTCTAGAATGAAGTCTTGTTCAAGCTCTAGAGCAAGATTCTTCCTATCCCATCTAGAGGGAGACCACCAATCATTATCTCTCTCTCGCTACTACAGAGTCTCATTCTCCTTAATTATTGATACAATTGCTTCACAAAATTATGTAGAATCATATGATTTCAATTTGTGTATTTGATTGGCCAATTCTATTGTAATGACATTACTATGAGCTCTTCCTCTGCTTTTTGTTGTTTGTTCTTCATGCCTTGTAGTTATTCTTGTAGCTTTTTGGTGTGTTCTTCTTCCTTGATCATCTCTTGTTTCATTGTCACCAACTCGTGCAAGAGGTGAGATTCCCATGGCAAAGGTTTCTGTTGGTGGGGGGACTAAATGTATTTGGAGACTAATTGCTGTAGCAAATATCTCCTTTTCCTTCATCCTTATTACTGTTGAGACCCGGTGGGGAAGTACTTAGGATGAGTAGATCCTTGAGGGGTTTCCCTTCTCCCCTTGTGGTCTACTTAAGAGAGACTACAACATGGTCAAAAAGCATGGCCAACTGGGTAAGAAAGGTAGGGTCGGGGTCAAGTACAAGGCAAGACAGAGAGGAGAAGGCTGATAAAGCTAGGGCAGGGCAAGGGAGGGAGGGAAAGGCTGCAGGGGGGAAAGGGGAGGGGGGGGGGGGGGGACAGGGTTGTAGGGAGAGAGAACTAGAGTAGGCACCAATGCATTCTCCTCCTCGAATCAGGTTTCATGGTCGCGGTCTATGATCCGCGAATTATTTTGGCATCCCGTGGGCGATCTCGTAGTTACTATGAGATGGGGTCGGTCCATGGATCTTCTTTTCGTTGCATCATGCTCAGGTAGTTGAAGAGAGATAGGTCATCAAGTTGTTCGCAAGGGCCAACTTGATTCTAGAGAGAGAGAGAGAGCCTCACTCATGAATCTGCTTCCTTCCTTTCTTCCTTCATTGCCAAAGCCAGCAAGGTCCATCTATAGGCCATGATCTCTTTAGTGCACAGGAACAAGCAATCATGTTGTTGCAGCCTTGCTCATGACTTGGACCGGAAGCCGTAGAGGAAAACAGAGAGAGAGAGTGATTGAGACCTGCTGCATGGATATGGATTTTCTAGATCAGCGCTTGGCTGGGGTATAAGGTAAAGATGCTTGGATTTGGATGAGGAATGTTGGGCTGAGGATATCACTGAAGATGTTGAACATGGTGAAGCAAGGTGGTTGCCCCCCTTTGTAGGTGCAAGGGGATAAGTATCAAGGTGACTATGTCTTAGCAAGTTGTGTGTACCTCTTCCTTTCAAACCAATCAGACTCTTCAATATATGCTTGCTAGCGCAAAGAACCTCATGCATGATTATGCACATGCAAATGATATAATAGCAAGCTCTTTTAGCGGATGGTGATCTTGTGGTGGCGGTCATGGGGACAAAGATCGTATTACGATCAATTTGCCTAATGTATCCAGAGCCATGCGGGTCGAGTGAGAGGCTTGCTTTTGTGGCAGGTTCCTTCTATGATTTCAGCTGGCTTCTTTATTGGAGAGGTCGCTGCCCCATATATAGATATTGTTTGTTGTACTCCTACTATGACCTCTTGATGATCGCCTTTATTTGTTCCTATTATAGGATGGCACAGATGGGTTTGAGGACCATACAAGATGTTGTCATTCATGGTTAGGCTTCAATTTATCCTTTTCACCATATCCATCAATATTTTCTCATATCTCAGGGTTAGACGCTAATTTGGCTAAATACGGAGCATTGGCTTGGTAGCATTCCCTGCATGCTTGCATTTCAGTCTTCATCCCATGGTTGGATTGGGCTTTTGTGAAATAAGATGATTTTCTGAAACAATCAAGCGATCAAATTTGCTGTAAAATGATTGGGGAAAGTTCTTATATGGAGGCTTCATGAGGGGTCTTCTAACAAGAGATATGTTGCATGGACAGAAGATTCCCCGTTGTAGATATGTCTTCTCCACTACATGTGATGAAAATGTTGTTCATCTTTGTCTCTTACCCAATTGCTAGATAAATCCAAGATTTCATTCCCGGCATATGGACTTTAGTGGACAATCGTTTGTCCTTTGGCACATCTAGGGGACATGTAATACTTTTATTTTTTATTTGGCCTGAGGTATCTGTGGTCATGTAAGCCATGTTTAAGGATTATTATTATGCCAAGTTTCAGCTAATGTAATCCTCAGAGAGGTGGTTGCTCCATGGATGGATACCATATGCACCACCTTGGTTGTGCTTGCTTCGTGATGCTCGTATTCTATTCTTGTAGCCTTGTGTCTTTTGTGGCCTTTTGTCTTCATGTGTTGTTTTCTGCCTATCTTTTAGTGTGCTTGGTTGGCCAGATAGCCTTTTGTAACTATTTCAATTCATTAATTCAAACTCGTGTGTATGTGAGAGAGAGAGAGAGAGAGAGAGAGAGAGAGAGAGAGAGAGAGAGGGGGGGAGGGAGAGGCATTTCTTGGTGGCATGTCCTTTTTCCTTATTTGATTAGCTCCTAGCAAGAGATTCTCAGCTCCACACTTTCGCATCCTCCTAATCTCCGAAAGGAGGCGAATTCATTATAGGCGGAAGTGCTGGCCACTTTCAAGCTACTAGATTTACTTGATAAAAGTTTGTAGCGTGATAAATTTAATCAAAGGGCTCGATTGGGATCGCGATATGTCCATGATGCTTCCATTCCTAGGCCACCTGTCTTTTTTGATTCTGTTGCATTTGCAAGTACTTTAGGGTGTCTAGAGGCTATAGGGAGATTTGGTTGTCCTTACAGGAGCAAATTCAACAATATACCTTCGCCTTCTTCACCTTGGAAGGATTGGATGTTTGTGAGACCTGATGATTTCCAAAAGAGATCAGCTAATCAAATCTACCATAAGATGGTAGAGGACAAGAGATGGGTCATTGAGAAAGCCAATAAAGTATGGCATGTCCCTCATTCCAGAGGGAGATGGTGGGATAGATTTACTCCAATTGTGGAAGTCCAAGATCCCTTATCAAGGGAAAGTTTTTATATGAAGGTTGCTTATTAGGGATCTCCCCATTGGGGATGTGCTATATCTTTGCAAGATCTCATAGGGTCAATGTATCTTTTGCATTGCTTGTGATGAGACAGTGATTCATCTCTTCATCTCTTGCCTTCTAGTGAGATAGATTTGGAGCTTTGTTTCCCGTGTGTGTACTTGCATGACTCTCTAGCTAACACTTGTCTGCTCTTTGGTCTTGGGTAAGCTGCTTGCTTTGTCCTCTCTGCAGTCATATCATCCTTGCCTCCTCCATTTTCTCAGATGGACAGCTCTGTAGCATATTTGGCGCACCCATATTGCCTTCATTTTTTATTTGACCTCGGGTATTTGTGGCCATGTGGCCCGTGTTCGTGGACTACTGTTATGGCAGATTTCTTCCATGGTTTCTTCAGACCTGGTCCTCCTTGACATAGCTACTCTTTGGTTGGATATTGTTCACTCTGCTTCTATATTACTGCTTGCATGATATTTGTGTACCACATTCTGGTAGCCTTTTGGCTTAATTTGTGATTGCTAGGTCCAAGGGTATCAATGCATGGCCCATTTTTAGGGATAATGCATGTGCTCTGTCTTGACAAGATTGTATTCAGCATGCATATGCTTTTCACGCTGAATCACAGTATTTGCAACTTTGTTGGAAGATGGCTCTGTCCACCCGTGCGCTTCCACTGTGTGAAGCTTAGATGGCGATCTAGACAGAAGATAGGTGAAGAGCTTAAGGCTAGCTGGAACAACAACTCTGACTGGGTGAAAGATGAGTGAGTGATGGCTGTGAAGGGGTTTAGCTTTTATAGCCCGCGAAGGTCGTTAGGTCGGCCTACTGACCGACCTACCATATGAGCCTCCACTAGTCGGCTAGAGTCTAAGCTCTTCAAGAGGAGCAATATGCTAAATATTAATTGTTGGCTTATCTATGCTAGAAATATTTCCAGAAGAATATTGTATATTTGATGAGTGAGCACAGTGATTTGGTTGTTCAACCTGCATTATTTAGATGTGCATCGAATACTATGAATCTTTGTGGATTCCACACGAAGTTCTTTATGATGCTATTCATTCTCCCTCTTGATACATTTGTTACTTGGTTTGGAATCAGGTTAAGCTTGAACGGGTAGATTTGATGGAAGCAGATATTAAAAAGGCCGAAGTGGAAGAGGAGCTATTCCATTTACCATGTAGGAAAAGCCTTGGTTGGGACAGCCTCCCTAATGAGCTGTCTTAGCCCTCTCCTTCCGATTTACTTGATGTAAAATAGAATTGATACCTGTCATCTTGGTGTATTCTTCGGTAAAGAGTATAGGAAATTTGCCAAAGAGCTCAAATAATTGTTATCTTTCTTCTTCAATGAGGTTAGCTGCCAACATAGCCAATAACTCCCCTTTCGGGACATCCACTTTGCCTTGCTACTAATGGAATTCTTGTGTTTGTTGCTTCTACTCTTGATGTAGCAAATCTCATAGTCCTCCCTCCATTTGATTGGCTCTGGGTAGGAGATTCTGTGCTTTACAGTTTGGCATCCTAATCTCCGAAAGAAGGCTAGTTTGTTACAAGCAGAAGTGTTGGCCGCTTACAAGTTGCTAGATTAGCTTATAGTATAGTATAGTATAGTATAGTATAGTATAGTATGAACTTTTGTACTAGTGCATCTGTGGATGATGTCATTCCAGGCCAGTCTCATCTTTATTCTTTTGATTGCATTCGCCAATATATAGCCAAATCTAGTTGGCCTTTGAGGAGCAGCTTCAGCAGTATATGCTTTGGAAAAAGGATTGGCTATGTTTGCACTTCTAAAAACATGGGCCGTGTTGTTTTTTTGGATCACATGGTTGCCCACTGTCGGTTGTTGTTGCAAGCCATGTGTGGTGGCCATCAGGCTAAGGCCTCTATTGCTTGTTTTTTCTCAAGGATTGGGTTAATCTGCGTGGGAACACTAAATTCCAGGGCTTCTGGTGGCATATGCTTAACATTGATAAGTCAGCTACTGTACCATCTTTTCTTCTATTAATGCATTTAGTCTGCTTATAAAAGGTTGTGCTTCAGAATGTGGTTTGACATCCAATGAAGGATTGATTGCATGTTAGCTCTTTGCAGGCTGAATTGTTGGCCATTTCTAGGCTGTCTCGTAGGAAGGAAAACAAGATCACCCCAAGCTTAACCAAATGTCCCAACTGGGACATGTTTCAATTGCTGATGCAACACTTTCTACAGAATGTGTGCTGATGTCCTTTTACACTGTCCAACGGGTTTTTGAGATCCCTTGTGTGTACTGTGGTTTGTCAGACATACATTACTCACATTTGCAGGATCAGTAGCCTTTCCCTAGCCTTCCTCCAAATCATACCTTGCAGCAGTCCAGCTGTGTTTGGAGGGTGTTTCTATCCCTCAGATCTTTCACCTACTTGTTAGGGATCATTGGCAACTAATGCAAGTTCTGTTTGGGGTCTTCATTCAAATGAAAGGTGTTTCTTTGGAGAACGCTGATTGGTGGTTTTCCCCTTGCTTCGTCCTCTCTAGAAAACATATTTCTAATGACATCTACTTCCTTTTCACTAACACAGTGGAGTCTTCTTGTTTATCCCTTGTGCATTGGCCAGGAAAATCTGGTCTCTCCCGTCCTGGATTTGGTGAAAACTCCATTCAAATGAAAGGTCTTTAATTGGAGAACGCTGATTGTGGCTTGCCCCTTGCTTTGTCCTCTCTAGAAAAGATATTTCTAATGACATCTACTTCCTTTTCACTAACACAGTGGAGTCTTCTTGGCACAACTTTATCCCTTGTACATTGGCTAGGAAAATCTGGTCTCTCCGGTCCTGGATTTGGTGAAAATTTACATTTTTAAGCACAATATCATTACTGATGATTCTATTCACTGACATATATTTTTTGAATGGAAAATCAATGGGACCTTTTATTTGTCCCTCGGATTGGGTATTCTGCAAGGCAAAATTTTTTACTCCTGCATAGCTGCACATGAAGATAATGGCCCATTTTCTGAATTTTGTGGTTGTTGGCATAACTGGGTCACCCGGAATACCGTTATTCTTTATTCCAGTTCTAGTGTTCAAAGTCATGTCATCAGATTGAAAGGCCTTCTCCACCGGCAGCTGGATCTTGTTCAGCACACAAGCCTTCTTGGGAGAATTTAGTCCCCTGGCATATGGCAGTTTCTTCAGCTGTTCCACTGTCTTTCTAGTTGTTTTGTCTCTTGTATTGTTGTACTTTTACAGTAATTAATATAGTTATTCTTTATGAGCCACAGAGAGAGAGAGAGAGAGAGAGAGAGAGAGAGAGAGAGAGAGAGAGAGAGAGAGAGAGAGTTCTTTTGTTTATTTCAGTTTGCACCTTTGGGCAAAGATTTGGAGAATGCTTTTCGAGGTTTGGGCAGTATTGTCAGCCATCAACTTGGTAGAGCTGCGTTTGCATGTATTGCATTGCTAATCAAGAAGAAGTCTTCCAACCTGTTTTCCAAGGATTCGACATCAGTGGACTCCGGGGAACTTGTTTTACCAGAGATTGAGCATCTTTTACCCGAGGGAGCTATTACATTTGTACCTTTTTGCAAACGCTTAGCCGTTGCCTTGTCAGAAAATGCAAATCCAGAGTTTGTGGTCGCTATCGTGGAACGCTTTGCCCTTGCCTTCCTTCAATTATCAGCTGCTGGGAGGAGGTGAAATTGATGTCTGCTTAAATTTTTCAAGTGTCTTTCTTGTGCAAAGTGCCTAGGCTAGGCTTTAAGCTAAAGATAGTAGTGGGTATGGCCAGTGCTTGTGGCCTTGGTGCCTTGCAGGTGCTTTTTGAAATGGACAAGATGGAGAGTAAAGAGGTCCTGACATCGATTGTTGATATTTTGAAACTAAAGTCAGAGGCCACCATTGGAGATTCCAAGAACTCATCTTATGCAAAGGTTGTTACACATTCTACCAGTTTACTAGTGTCTTTTGGATCTATGAAACAGGACAAAAAAAACATTTTGAGTTGGTTTGGGGGGTGCAAAGGTTGTTACACATTCTACCAGTTTACTAGTGTCTTTTGGATCTATGAAACAGGACAAAAAAAACATTTTGAGTTGGTTTGGGGGGGGGGGGGGCGCGGGGCGCATTTGTCATTGGGGTTGCTCGGTTGTATTTACGTGACTTACTAATTACTTGTCATTAGGATTTTGTATCAACAGATTTGAGTTTACTCATCCTAAACCCTAAACCCTAATGATTGCATTCTTTGGTAGCACAGACCACTGCATGCTGTGCCTTTTTGTTTTATGTTGTGTTTACGTGAATCATTAATTCCACATCATTAGAATCTGGTAATCAGATGATTTGAGTTGCATTGTAATTGCATTTTGGTGGCACATCATTCCACATAGAATGAGGATAGGTACTGGTAAAGATAATTATTCACATGGTCATGATGTTGTAACTCTGCTAAAACTACATGTTGAAGTGTTAAGATGTTCACTGGGCGTGATTTCTTGGATTCAGCATTGAATTGGATGGAAGTTAAAGACAGAATGCAGGAAGGGGAGCATTTCAGTTGCTAGTGGGTTATGCTGAGGATCACACAGGTCAGGGAAGGGTGTTGTAAAAGTGCTAAAGTTACTGCATCATTTGCCCTGCAAAACCTCTCTACCTCTCTTGTAATCTGCTAAGTATGGTCCAAGATGAGCATCTGCACTCCAGCTGTGGCCATTTTTCTGTTTGATTGGCTTATTGTGAGAGAGCAGATTGAGTAACCCACTTTTGAGGATTTTTCTTGCAACATTATCTTGGTTTTGTTTTTTTGGTCCAAGCTAGAGACTGTAGGGGATGTTTCCCTAGCATTGACACTCCAAATAATGTTACATGGCTTTTTAATTTAGTGAAAGGTTGTATGTACTTTAGATTTGGGGCTTGGGCAGCAGGGACAAGCTCTAGCAAGGCGCAAGTCTTTTCTACCTTTGTTCAGTGTTCCAAACATGCTGCTTCAACATAGAAAATGCTTAACTTCAAAATCATGGTCTCCACATGCTATAATTTAAACTGACTCTTTTGCTACATCTCAACAGGCGCTTAAAGGTGTCTCAGTCTTGCTTCACATGCTTGAAAATCTGCCAGCTATCATGTTTCTGGAGAAGAAAGTCAAATTGGTTGTAGA